>NW_023494791.1:1470000-1677500 GCF_904425465.1 Colossoma macropomum
GTATTACACAATGAAAGCATTGTCATGGAGTCACTAATGTTCACAGGTCTGAACACAAAGAGATTAACGGGATTATTAATACAGTTATTAAGTAACGATTATGGAGTAAAAGCTATGGAAGATTTTCGAATGTACTTCTTCGACCCTTCGATCAAATATGTCCAAATATTTTGTAAAATTAAATTAGATTTAGTGCTATGCCTCTGTCTCAAATCATTAAATGATGATGCAAGACAGCAAAACCGATGTTGATCGCATTTCGCAGAAACGGACAACAATGTCCGTCGCACGGATGACGTCACTAGCACGTACTCCACGAAGCGGCGCCGGCACAGAGCCATGGGATTGTAGTTCATTTGTATTTTACTCTATACTAGTTAATGGCTCAGCCATTGGGTTCCAGCTTTGAATGATTTTAAATCCTATATTATTATTTTTTCCCGATGACGATTCAAAATGTTTTAACCGCAGCCAGCAGATGGCGCACTCCTGCACCACGCTTCCCCACAGCCACAATGCAAAGTTAAAGGGGTTTTGAGTTAGCTTAGTTAACCTGCACCGCAGTAATCTCAAGATCTCCTGATGCTCTTAAAGGGGAACTCTCGGAGTTCAGAGTGGTTCAGAGTGGTTTGGTGTGAAACGCTCTGTCCTAGAGAAACTTACAGTCAGAACTGTTCACAGTGGTGGTGATAGGAACCAGACGTCCACCTCTAAAAGCTCCCTCACAGAAAGTTACTACATGAAATGGTTATGAATTCACTGCCTGATGACTGAGACGTCATTTTTACGACAATGTTTAAGTTTTTGTGCTTAAAAAAGACTCGTGTAGGTTCACTGGTGGTTCTGGATAGTAAATAAAATGTCTATATTTGTGTTGTAGTCATGGCGACCCCTGGTTCCTATCACCACCACTGTAAAGACATCTGAACCATTTCACACCAAACCACTCTGAATGACTCTGTTTACATCTCACACACTGAACTATGCAGAAACTTTGAGAAATAATGACGGAGGCCGGACTAAACCAGCTTGTGTGGTGGGCGTGTTGTGTTTTTCCCACCTGTATTCGGACAAAACCTGCGCTAGGACTGGCTTTTAGAGCATGGCTGCGAGTCGATCACAAAAAGAATCGAATCATCAGTTCCAGGCATTCGATTCCACATGTACTTGACTCCGCACAGTGAGATATTCTGCTTTTTCTACATAGGTTGTCACTGTTCTAGACAACGTACGTAGAAAAAACATCCATCCACAACTAGCACATGAACACTGCAGCTATAATGTATTCTAGATAAAGTGGAGAACAACGTAAAATGTCACATTTGTTATGCAGAATCAGAATCAGGTAGAATTTAATCAGCTACGTTAGTTTATCTAGTATAAACCAACTTAGCTGATTAAATTCTACCTGATTCTGATTCTGCATAAAAAAGATGGTTCTTCAAGGGTTCTTTAGTAAAGGCAATGGTTCTATCTAGAGCAATGAGTTGTATTTAGAACAATTTGCATGCTTAAGGAGTTCTTTGCATGTTGAAAAGGTTCTACAGATGGATGGAGAATTACAATGTGTTATGACGTCAAGGTTTTATACATCAGTAGAACCCCTTTTGGTGCTATATTCTCAGAAAGGTTCTATAAAAAACCATATACATTCTCCATCAATTGGAAGAACCATTTCACCATGCCGAGAACCCTTTAAGCATGCAAGTAGTTCTTTAGGTTCATGGTTCTATATAGAACCACTGTCCTTACAAAAGAACCCTTGAAGAACCACCTTTTTTAAGTGTGTATGTCTTGGTTTTAGGAGTCGAGATTATTATAAGGAATCGATTCTCGAAATCGACTCCATCGATTCCTGTCGCTGGGAATCGGAATCGGAATCGGAGTCGACTCCAAAGTTTCTGGTGTCGAACAGTCTGAGCGCTGGTAAATGAACCAGAGAACTACTAACTGAGCCCGGCGCAGCCAGACATGGCAGTGCCAGTGCCAGCCAATCGCAGCGCAGGGGGGCGGGGTTTTCCCCCGAATACGGGTGGGAAATAAATAACCTGCCTGAACTCTGTCAGGTTGCAGTTTCAGCGCTCAGTGAACTCAGACCGACATCAGCCGCGCTCCGTCCGCTCGGCTCAGCAGCGACACCTGAACAGAAACACCGAACCCCGCGACCCGCAGCTCGGATTAACGGCGAACCGCAGAGTCCGGAGTTCGGAGGATGATCCTCTCACAGCACTTCCGCTCTCTGCTGCTCCTGTCCATCCTCGCCTCACACAGCTGTAATGATGGACTGCAGGTTAGTCAGTTTCATCTCTCTCTCTCTCTCTCTCTCTCTCTCTCTCTCTCTCTTTTTCTCTGCCCTCCCTCTCTCTCTTTTCTCATCTTTCTTTTTTTCTCTCTCTCCCTCTCTCTCTCTCTCTCTCTCTTTTTCTCTGCCCTCCCTCTCTCTCCTTTCTCATCTTTCTTTTTTCTCTCTCTCCCTCTATCTCTCTCCCTCTCTCTCTCTCTCTCTCTCTCTCCCTCTCTCTCTCCTTTCTCATCTTTCTTTTCTCTCTCATTCTCTCTTTCCTTTCTCTTCTTCTGTCCCTCTCTTTCCTTTCTCACTCTGTTTTTTCTCTCTCCTTCTCCTTTCTTCTTTCTTTCTTTCTTTCTTTCTTTCTTTCTTTCTTTCTCTCTCACTCACTCCCCCTTTCTCTCTTTTTCTCTGTCCTCCCTCTCTCTCCTTTCTTTCTGTCCTTTCTTTCTGTTCTCCCTCTCTCTCTTCTTTCTTTCTGTTATCAGTTCTCTGTTCTGACTGTGAGGTACAGTATTGCTAAAGCATCACAACAGTAGCCTGAACAACTAAAACAACAATGACAACCAAATTAGATGAAAAGAACCAACATAAATAATGACCATATTCATTAATATAATCACAATGTTACAGTATTACTATTATCACTGTGATTATAATCTCTCTGTTCTCCCTCTCTTTCCCCTTCTGTCTTTCTCTCTCTCGCTCTCTCTCCCCCTTTCTCTCTCTTTCTTTACCCTTCTGTGTGACATCACAAAAACAATGAATTAAACTCAGACTGTGTCTGCAGCTCAGTGCCCGTGTGTGGACTGAAGAGTGGCCGGCCATAGCAATATACCATCGACCATAGTGGGCAGTTGCTAAAATGCTGCTAGGTGGTTGTTATGGTGTCTCAGGTTGTTTCTAAGCGGTTGCTAGGTGGTTGGAATGTTAACCCAGGTGGTTGCTAAAGTGTTCTTATGTGGTGACTGTCATGTCCCAGGTGGTTTCTAAGTGGTTGATACGGTGTTGCTATGGTATCCCTGGTGGTTGCTAAGGTGTTGCTAGGTAGTTACTATCATGTCCCAGGTGGTTTCTAAGTGGTTGCTGGACTGTTGCTATGGTATGCCAGGTGTTTGCTAAGGTGTTGCTAGGTTGTTGCTGCCATGTCCCAGGTGTTTTCTAGGGTTTTTGCTAGCGGGTTGCTGTGGTATCCCAGGTGGTTGCTAGAGTGTTGTTAGGCAGTAGTTATGGTATCCCAGGTGGTTGCTAAGATGTTAAAGATGTCTGGTAAAGTGTTGCTACACTGTTGTTATGGTGTGCAAGGTGGTTGATAAAATGTTGCTAGGCAGTTGCTGTGGTGTGAGAAATGGTTCCTAAGCATTTGCTAGCCTGTTGCTATGGAGTCCTAAGTGGTTGCTAAGCAGTTGCTAGGCAGTTGCTATGGTGTCCAATGTGGTTGCTAAGGTGTTGCTAGGTGGTTGCTAAGGTGTTGCTTGTTAAGTCAGGTGCATTGACTGAACTTATGAATCCATTTTCTTGGATTCAGCCTTTGACCTTTTGCCTTTAGCAAGTGCTTTAGGAGTCAGGAGGCATAAATGTAGCATCCCAAGTGGTGGCTATGATGTTGCTAGGTGGTTGCTATGCTGTCCTGGATGATTTCTAAGGTGTTTTTAGGCTGTTGCTATGGTATCTCTGGTGGCTGCTGAGGTGTTGCTGGGTTGTTCCTGTGGTATTCCAGGAGGTTGCAATGGTGTTTCTAGGGGGTTGTTATGGTAACCTCATGGCTGCTAAGGTGTTGATAGGTGGTTTCTGTGGTATTCTTGGTGATTGAGAACCAGTGATCACAAGAGAAGGCAGAACAGCTGATCAGTCAACCAGTCATAAACAAGCGCAGACAGGAAAAAAACCTCAAAAACTAATGAGGCACTTAGAAAATTACATGAAAACTGATCAGAACAAATCCAGAGCCAAACTAACTCAACATGTAGCAGGTTTGGGCAAAGTAAGAGGGCAGAATATTCCGAGGAGGTCCAAAAAGGGGGCCTTGTGATAAGCCACACAAAGAAAAAAAGTTTTGGTATAATTTACAAGAAGAAGAAGAAGAAAGAAAGAAATCAGCTTCAGTGGATTCTGACTGCGGAGAAGATCCGGCAGCTCCTCTGGGTTTGGAGCAGTGATGCCAGGCAAATCTACACGAAAGATTTCGGGGAAAATCGGCTCTTCAGCAGAAAGACACTGAAAAAACACTGAAAACTGCAGACTAAGTGTTTTATCTGCTCCAGCAGAGACTTTCTAGTGAATTTGGCTTTTTGAGTGCGTGTTGGCCTTTACATAAAAGTCCCCTCCTGGCCGAGCGCTGCTTAATGTTGGATTATTAATCATATTCTGAATGGAGCTTTTTCCTTGCGTATGTTATATAATACAGTTAAACTGCTCGTCAGCACACAGTGCTACCTATATTTATATATATTTATGTTGGGAAAGTTGCAAAAGTCAGAAATCACATACATACATACATACATCATCTAAACCGCTTATCCTTCTGGGTTGCGGTGGGGTGCTGGAGCCTATCCCAGCTGTCATTGGGCGGAAGGCAGGATACACCCTGGACAGGTCGCCAGTCCATCGCAGGGAAGTCAGAAATCACGCTTCATTTATTTATCGACCAGTCATAAAGGCCAGTTATTAATTTTTGAGGAGATTTTTCTGAGGACATGTAGATGTAAGAAATAAGAGAACAGAGAAAATGAGGCTCCTAACAACCACCTGGAAGAGCTGGTCGACCCCAAAACTGCCCCCATCAGATAAACAGCACTTAAAGCTTTCATCTCTGAGAGAGAGGAGAAAATCAAGCTGCTTCAGATCTGAAAACATCCACAGGTGTTTCTGTCCATCCTTCCACTGTGAGAAGACGACTCAGCGCTGTGGGTCTGAAAGGATGTGTAGCTGTCAAGAAGAACCTCACTGAGAAAAGGAGACGGACACATCAAACAAAGAAGCTGAACGATGGACTGACCACCCCAGAGTCCAAACCTCAACACCACTGAATGTGTTTGATTACTTCAGAAAATCATCAACCAGCTTCTGAGACTGAACTTTGGAGGTGTGTCTGCAGATTCTTTGAGGAACTGAAAGTGAGTCTCCTGAAAAGAATGGAAGCTGGAATAAAGGCAAAGAGTGACTTTTGGATGTTTTGCCTGGAAATTAAATGGATGGTCTCTGACTTTTACACAGTACTGTACATTCATAGAGCTGTGTGTCTAACCTGTTTAAATCTTGAAGTTTTTTAAGTTGCTTTTCAGTTTGTCCACAGATTCTAAGGTAGGTCGGTAGTCAGAAAAAAACACCTTCCACCCTCAATCAAGTAATTTATGATGGATTGCCTAGAATAAATAGTCCAAAGAGCTGGGATTAGAAATAATTGACTGTCCTAACACGTCTGGTTTGCACTTTATGACGGTGAAGAACCGCTCCAAAATGTTCTGCTAAGGAGACATTTTTTTAAAGGCTCACTGAGCTCCACCTAAACATAAGCATGACCTTCTCCTTCCTGCAGTGTCCAGTACCACCGTACCCACCCTTTTCACAGGATGACCTCATCCACATCTGGTCCTAATACTAACATATGTGCCACTTCTTAGTTTACACAGAAACCCTTGCTTTATTGGGAGCTCTGGTGGTTTTGTCATCCCTCCTCATCGTGAGGTGATGCCTGTAATTGAGCCGTTGGCTTTAAAGGAAATTGTGCCCATTTGGATTATCTATGACCTGATTATACATTCATGTTTCTTTTGATGCGCCAGAGCTGCTTGGACAAGCAGAGGGTGATGGGCGTGCTCCGTCAGATGGAGAAGTTCCTAAAGGGACAGGAGATCCGCTTCACTGAAGGCCTCCGGATCATGAAGTCCAAGCTCGCCAGCCTTCAGAACTCTGTGTCCAAGTTCCCACAAGCAGATCAGTCTTCACGTATGTATGCAGTGCTTAATGTGCTTATTATCACTCTGCAGCAGAGCCCTTCTGGAAATAGAGTCAGTATATACACTGCGGTCATAGAAGAAGGCCCAGTCCTATTTCTTATTTTTAGCCCTAATCCTTGTTTTCGAGTGTTGCCCCTTGGAACTGAGTCACAGGGTAGTGGTTGAAATCTTCCCTCTGAAATGGGACCCTCAGATAAAAAGAGCATCACTTCATTAACAGCTACCAGCGCTGCTCTGTAGGCGACCCTGCCAGTCTGCAGTGACAGCAGAGGAGGGTAAAGTTCAGCTCCTCACTGCTGGGCTTTAGTTACATTTAGGGCATCATATGCCTTCAAAGAGGGGGGCAATTATTTATTATCACCCACCCCTAATTCTTCAGTGATATGAAGCTGAAGTCAGATATTCACCAGCTTCTTGTTCAAATTTTCCATTCCACCTTAAATGGAGCAGCAGTTCTGAAGCCAGAATGTAACTGCTAGACTATTTAAGGTGGAACAGGAAATTAAGCTACCGAGACGTCAGCACTACTAGTGATTTTATATGCTTGTTATGAAGAAAAGGACCATATTACACTGAAAGGACATTAAACTAAGGTAATATGATGGTTATTGTAATTTTTTAATGGAGAAAATTCTCACATTTGTGGGTTTCTTTGGTCTCTTGTTCTGTCATTTTGCCAGTTTTTCTTTTTTTCTCATAACTCTCTGTTTGGAGTCTCTGAAAAACCTCCGTTTGGAGGGTCATGTAGCCCCAACACTTCACCCTACCCCTCTATCTCAACAAGAATTGGGACCCCCTACACGTAAATGTGAGCGCGCAAAACAGAATGGTAGGGCTGAGTGGTAGGGGCGAGGGGTGAAATGGGATTGGGCTTTAGTGTTGTAGTACTCAAGTCCGGTCTCAAAACTATAAACTAGCGGTCTCTGCCTCATCTTGGTCTCGACCTCATTGGGACTTGGTCTGGTCTCGGTCTCGGGGTAAGGTGGGGAAACTGTTGTTTGGACCACCGGAGTGCAGTGCCTCCATCTGAGGTAACTGGAAGCTGAATTATTATTGAATTTTCAACAAAACCAAAATAGTGTGTCTATTAGTGTGTCTGTAGATGTCCATTCCATCAATAGAGCATTTGAGAGGTCAGACGCTGATGTTGGATGAGAGGGCCTGGCTCACAATCTCCGTTCTAGTTCATCCCAAAGGTGTTCAGTGGGGTTGAGGTCAGGGCTCTGTGAGGGCCACTGGAGTTCCTCCACACCAGACTGGTCACTCCATGTCTTTATGGAGCTGCTTTGTGCTCAGGGGCTCAGTCATGCTGGAACAGGAAAGGCTCTTCCCCAAACTGCTGACACAAAGCTGGAAGCAGATAACTGTGTAAAATGTCTCTGTGCTGCAGCATCAACATCACCCTTCACTGGAACTGAGAGCCCAAACCCTGATAAACAGCCCAGCCCATCATCCCTCCTCCACCACACTTTACTGTTGGCTCTGCATTCCGGTAGGTAACGTTCTCCTGGCATCCACCAAACCCAGATTCATCATCAGACTGACAGGTAGAGAAGCTGATTCATCACTTCAGAGAACACGTTTTGCATTGCGCATCATGGTCTTAGGCTTGTAAGACCACTAAATGGAGACCCATTTCATGAAGCTCCTGACACACAGTTGTTGTGCTGATGTTGCTTCCAGAGGCAGTTTCGAACCCTGTAGTGAGTGATGCGACAGAGGATAGATGATTTTTACGTTACACACTTCAGCACTCTGTGAGTTTGCATGACCTACTGCTTCGTGGCTGAGCTGTTGTTGCTCCTAGGTGCTTCCCTTTCATAATAATAGCGCTTACAGTTGTCTGGGGGAGATCTAGCAGAGCAGAACTTGCGGTAAAAGTACCACAAAAAGGTTAATTTAAAGTCACTGAGCTCTTCAGTGCGACCCATTCTACTGCCAGTGTTTGTCTATGGAGACTGCGTGGCTATGTACTTGATTTTATACACCTGTTAGTGGTAGGTGTGGCTGAAAATGAAACTTTTGGCCATATAGTGTATTTTAAAAACATTTTTTAGACCAAAACTTTCTCAAAACTACCATAAAACAGTGTCTCAGTCATCAGGCAGTGAATTCATAACCATTTCCTGTAGGAACTTTCTGTGTGGGAGCTTTTAGAGGTGGACGTCTGGTTCCTGTCACCACCACTGTGAACAGCTCTGACTCTGACTCACACCAAACCACTCTGAACCACTCTGTTTATATCTTAACCGTTTAATTATGCAAAAATTACCTGAATTTTAATGACACTGATCCTCACAGGGTTTGGTGTCCCACTCTGAACTTTCAGGACCTAACAGAGTTCTCTGGTAAACACATATTAAAGAAGACAGGAATACATTTCTCTTCCTGTTTTATTGGTGAGCAGATTGTTATTTTTTGTGAGTAAAGAGTCAGAGAGGGGAAAACACAAGCCTCCGTCTGTTGGCTCTGGTCCATTTTTATGGAGTTATTCATTAAGGAGAGAGATCATCCCCTGTTTCGGCTTATTGAAAGCATGCTCTATCTAGACACCTTTGTACTACACAGCTGTCTGAATGGCCTCGCTGCATTCGCAGCAGGTGTTTGTGAGAGAACAGAGGCAGCTGGAGCTGCTGGTCTTGGGCAGCTTGGTTGGTGGGCTTTGGAAAGCGAACTTCAAAAGGCTTTTATTAAAGGCATAAAACCTTGAGAATCTACATGAGTGGCCGAACGCTTTACTGCCCGGTGCTGTCCTCTCAGGTAGCTGCAGAGGTGTCATAAATCCTAAGAGGAGCGTGCCTGCATGTCATGCAGACTCAGATGTGGCACTCTTCTGTAAGTTGTAGTGCCCAGCTTCTGTTTTTTATGTTTTATCTTTTTTCCAATCTGTTCAATTCAGCACATAAACAGTAATTCATACAATCGTAAAAAAAGCTGGTTCTTCAAGGCTTCTTTACTAAAGAGAACCATGAACACTCAGAGAACCATATGCATGCTTAAAGGGTTCTTTGCATAGTGAAATGGCTCTTCAGATCGATGGAGAATGTGCTATATGGTTCTATTTAGCACCAAAAAATGTATTTTATTGTTATGATGTTGTTTGTTACATTAGAAGAACCCTTTTTGGTGCTATACAGAACCATTTTGAAAAAGATCCTATATAACCATATACAACAATATGCAGTGGAACACATAGAATCCATGAAGAACCTTTTTTAAGAGTGTAGGTTAATCTCCTAGTTCTGTTCTGTATCCAGCCTCGGGCCAGATCTCATAGTGAGAACGTTTGAGGACAACTATGAGATGTTTTGGGCTAAATGTGTGGGAGCATAGACTTACTAGGGTGGGAACAAACTGAGTGTCAAAGAAACCAGTCCAACATCTAATGAAGACAGAGCTCACAGTAGGGGGCGCTGGTGCGCTCGTCAACAAGCCTGCCGTTAGCACATGGAGTTAGCATGGCTAAAAAGTTCCCTGTAACCTTCAATTAAGCATGTAGAGGTGAGTCGCCTGTGCGGAGAACACATGGCATACAGCGATAATAAACATTAGGCCTTCTTAAACCCACTTACGCAGTTCTGACGAAGATTCTGACTCACCAATGTTCTCTTACATGGGATTTGTTCTCAGGTAAGAACAGAATCTGCACACACTCAAGAACACAAAGGTGAGAACAGTTCTGCGCTTTAAGAACACGTCATGAATCTGACGGAGACTTTCGCTTAGGACCTTTCTCAACAACACACTTAAGAGCAAACTTAGGGAGGTACTGATGAATGAGGGCCAATTAACTTTAGTAAAGTTATTGATTACACTCTGGACATTAAAAAAACACAGTCTAGAGTGAGGGTTATATCCTTGTAATTAAGCCCTTATTAACAGTGTTTGGGGTCGTCACTCGACAACTTTAATCAGTTTCAAGTTACTAATTAAGTGATTAACTTAAGTGACCCTTATTAGTCCCACAAAGGGGAAACTTCACCTCTGCATTTAACCCATCCATGCAGTGAAACACCACATACACTAGGGGGCAGTGAGCACACTTGCCCGGAGTGGTGGGCAGCCCTATCCACAGCGCCCGGGGAGCAGTTGGGGGTTAGGTGTCTTGCTCAAGGGCACCTCAGTGACATACTGTTGGCTCAGGGGATCCATCCGGTCACAAGGCTGATTCCCTAACCTCCAGCCCACGACTGCCCCCAGTTACTTCTCTCACACTGTAATAAGCGTATTAATTACTCACTGTGAAAAGTAATCTCACTACTCATTACTTCACTTCTGAGTTCCTCTCTAAAACTCAAACACATCTGCACCAGCTGTGCAAACCCAACAGTCCTTTATTTACAAACAGCCAATCACGGTAAACATCATTTGAAAGCTCTGTCAGCGTTACTGACTCAAAACCGCACACAGTCAGTTCTATACTTTAAATTAATAATAATAATAATAATAATAATAATTTAAATTCAATAATTTAAATTATTATATTTTATAAATATGACAATATTTGTTGTCATCATGATAAATTACATCACAGTATGTCTCAATGTGCTTCTCTGAGCGTATTGTAGATATCAGTACTTAAACACTTCTCAACTTCTTGTTTAATTAAAAAGATAAAATTGATCAATTGGTCAATTAGCAAAATTGTTTAATTGGATCAATGTGTTGAATCCAATCACTGGATTCATAGTTTCATAGTATTTTTAAAATGTGGTCTGTTGTACGTTATCAGATGTCAGAAAAAATAAAAATGGTGACATTGTGTATCATCAAAAACTTCCTGAAGTATCGTGATACTACATTTTGCAATTTTTTTGCTATTTACACTCTATTCGCTAAC
This sequence comes from Colossoma macropomum, assembly GCF_904425465.1. Lineage (NCBI taxonomy): Eukaryota > Metazoa > Chordata > Actinopteri > Characiformes > Serrasalmidae > Colossoma > Colossoma macropomum. The sequence goes on from NW_023494791.1 coordinate 1,481,087, forward strand.
GCTGCTTATTAAGCCCTTATGCCCTGGTTCACATAAGAGCTGCATTTTCAAGGATTCCCAGCCAGGCCAAACATTAGGGGGGTCTTTTAGTGCAGCAGTAGCTCACCAACCAATCATCATGCCCCACTTAACCCACTAAACCCACAAGCCACAAAAAAGAGTTTAAGTGAAACTACACTTCGTGCTGCTGCACTGCTGGCTGCAATTAACACAGGAGGATTTACACACATCAGTTTGGCTGCGTTTTAGGGATGCACTGTTTGTTGTGGGAAGATAACACAGCGGACAGGTTTTCTAAATGGGCAGCACTTTGGTGATTTACTTTAAATGTGGCTCTCTTTTGATTTTCCCTTAAACGTGTGGCTTCAAACAGTGAGGATCACTGCCGAACGGGTCTACCTGAGCTGTTCCTTAGCGGATGCCCCACTCTTGATTTAGTTCTGGGGCTGTGCCTGTTCCCAGATACTCTAATGTGGCGCACCTGACATTCGAACCCGAATCCCTTTATGTCTGCACCTAATAAATGCATCTCGCATTGCCAAAAAAACAGATACCATGACTGTTAGAGCTAGGCCTATAGTGTCAAAAAAAAGCTAAATTCTGCTAGCACGCTTATGGGATTCCAGTAGTATGTTAGCGCTAAGCTAATGCCGATTCACATGAACATTTTTTGGCCATGTTAGATTAAACACAGAAACTTCTGAAAGACATTGCATGCATTTTATTTAAAGCTTGTAACAGACATTAATATATATTTGAGATTTAATCCTGGTATAGAGCTGCAGCCGCTGTTTTCCATTCCTAACGACCACCTGAAACCTACTTAGAGTACGACTCGAATTCACAGTCAGTGACGTATCTAGAACCTCCAGAAAGACTAGAGTGATGTTTTTTCCTCAAAAAATTGTTCCCATTGTAAATCAGAGCATGATTGGTTGATTCCTGTCTATTCCTAATTATGTTGGTAGTGAATGAAACGTGTAAGGCCTTCAATCCAGCTCCTGAAGTCCTAACCAATGGGAGAGCTCGCTTGGCTGTATCTACCTAGATACCACAGAGAGAACAATCCTGATTGGACAGTTTTCCATTGGGTTTCACAAAGTGAGAGTGCGTTTACATGTACTCGATAATCCAGTCATAATCGGATTTTTGCAGTTATCTGATTATTCAAATGCATGTAAACTCTTACTCTGATTTCTTTCGGGTTTCTCAGTCTGAGCATGTGCGAAAACAGACCGCGGTACCGGAAATAAGCAAGCAGAGTTGCCGCGAAACACATTTGAAGTGACGCTGAAACCAAATACATGCTTGATGAAATGAAGGACTTAAATTTTCTTCATCTTCTAGATGATGTTTGTTCGTATTTTGAGGTAAAATAACTTGCAGTGTTTTTAAAAAGGTGCTCATGAAGTTTTACGTTACGTTTACGTCACGTCTTCTTCTGTGAGTTTATTGGCTGGTTGTAAAGCAGAAATCTGATTACTGTCTGACTCATGTAGACCTGGAGTTTCCCTATTATCTGATTACTCAAGTGCATGAAAACACATTGATTGGATTACTGACAAAATCTGATTTTCTGCAGTTATCGGATTATGAAGTGCATGTAAACGCATTCAATGAAATAAGAGTAATACTCTAATTACTCTTACTTTGGCGGAGGCAGAATGTTTTTGTGCTAAAGTCTCCTGTATTTAGTTGAATCCATTATGCAATTGACTTTCACAAGAGCTCCTGGACGACTAGCAGCAAAACAACCCTAAAACATCAGTGATCCACCACCATGTCTGACAGTGGGTATCGGGTGCTTTTCGTCGTATGCAGCCCCACATGATGAGGTTTAATTCATAGTTCCGATGACATTTTTTTTTTTGCCATTGGGCAAAACTTAGCAATAAAAATAGTTTAAATACAACAAACATGATGATTGTATTAAATAAAAATGAACTAAAAATTACAGACAGCTATTCTTTTAGTCCACAGAAATCATTAGGCCTTTTCTGAAGGTCTAGGAGTCCCTGAGGGTTCCCCGCTGATAGATACTGAAATTCCAGATGAAGCATGGATGTGAAAAAAGAGGCAATTCTTCCCCTTTTAAATTGCTTTCTTCCTTCAGAATGAGAGGCCAGCCTCGTTCATCACACTGTAGACTCTGTTACGCTGTCTAAGCACTCGTTGGCTCAACCAGAGAGGAAGTGCAGTTGTGTCTTTTGGCGGAGATCGTCAGTGTCATCAAACACTCAGTCTTCAAAGAGCAGCAGCTTCAGTGGATTCTGCTTGACTGCGGAGAAGATCCAGCAGCCCCTTTGGCGTTTGGAGCAGTGATGCCAGGCAGACCTACATGAAAGATTTCGGGGAAAATCGGCTCTTCAGCAGAAAGACACTGAAAAAACACTGAAAACTGCAGACTAAGTGTTTTATCTGCTCCAGCAGAGACTTTCTAGTGAATTTGGCTTTTTGAGTGCGTGTTGGCCTTTACATAAAAGTCCCATCCTGGCCGAGCGCTGCTTAATGTTGGATTATTAATCATATTCTGAATGGAACTGTTTCCTTGCATATGTTATATAATACAGTTGAGCTGCTTGTCAGCACACAGTGCTACCTATATTTATATATATTTATGTTGGGAAAGTCAGACATTTGTGAGAAGATTAGACGTAAGATAATCCACTTGCATAAAGAAGGAGAAAGTTACAGAGAAAATGTGTCTCCTAACAACCACCTGGAAGAGCTGGTCGACCCCAAAACTGCCCCCATCAGATAAACAGCACTTAAAGCTTTCATCTCTGAGAGAGAGGAGAAAATCAAGCTGATCAGATCTGAAAACATCCACAGGTGTTTCTGTCCATCCTTCCACTGTGAGAAGACGACTCAGCGCTGTGGGTCTGAAAGGATGTGTAGCTGATCAAGAAGAACCTCACTGAGAAAAGGAGACAGGAAGCTCACGGCTCAACGTGGCTATGTTTTATCTTTTAGGATGATTTATTAACCAGTGCTGCACAAACGGTGGCTCTGTGAGTGTCATTGCTGTCACTGCTGTCATCACAGCATTGACAACAATATGGCGGCAGTGACGAGTGTGACGTCATTCGAATACTATCTATACGCTTCCATTACTTGTTTGCTACATAAATGCAGAATTTTTAAAAACGCCCCCAGTTCGTTAGCATTCCTAAATGATTTGGCTTTGTTTTACAAATCCTTAAAATCCAAGTTTGCACTGCAAAAAATAGCATCTTGTCAAGTGAAATGATCTTAAATCTAGTCGATGTATCTAATATTTTTATTTTGAGATTGGTGTGCACTTATTATAGTATTATCTATCTTATTTATAGACATTTTTACTACGTTTTAAGTAATTTTATTAAGTAAAATTATCTCACTATACTGGCAGATAATGTTGCTGGTTTCAAGCACATTTCTTACAACAAGCACCATTATCTGCCAACATAGTGAGACAATTTTACTTGATTGAATGACTTAAAAAAGGTAAAAAATGTCTAGAAACAAGGAAAATAATCTTACAACAGTCTCAAGAGGAGAAATATTAGATTTAAGATCATTTTACCTGACAATACTGTTTTTTGCAGTGTAGTAAAAATGCCCTTAAACTGTGCTCATTATTACATTTGTATTGTGAATATTAATGCCATGTGTCTCCTATTTTGTTTAATTTGTTTGTTTATTTACTCCGAGGTTTGTTTTATTTAAGTTCTTATTCTGTTAATACGATTTGAACGGATTGTAGACGCTCCGTTTATCAAAGTTGCTGGACGAAATGTATTTGTGAAGCCTTTTTCATACTGATTTATACTGAATTATTAATGGTTAGCTACATTAGCCTCATGGCTGCGCAGGCAGCAGACAGTTCTGGGTTGATTCTGGCTTTGCTATGCAGGTATTGGTTGACTACCAGGCAGGTGTTGGGCATGTGGGCCAGAACAGGGCCAGATCCTGGACCGCTTCACATGGTTTTGCTTCGTGTCTATATTTGTGGACCATTTCTGGCATGAATAGTGTGGACCAGCAATGTATTTGGGCCAGATTTGGGCCACATCCATTTGTTTTACTTACTTTGCAGTGTTTGGGACAGATCTGGGCTGAGGATCCAGCCGTATACTGGGCCAGAACAAACACAAGCGCCAGACAGGTTTTGTTGACTGGATCTAGACCTAAAACTAAAGAAGCAAACTTTAGAAGGCAAACGTCTCAAGGCTGATCACCATTTGGGGAAAAGGTAGAACTGTTTGAATTGGATTTTTCGCTGAAGTGTTTCCCCTGAATGATGCATTCTCCCACTTTCTCATTTAAACACTCACTTTCAAGGGCATGTTTTCATTCTGCAGTGAAAAAATGGCCAAAGCACGCCTCTCTTCTCCCAGCCTGGCTGTTTTTGGTGTACATCTATTCCTCTCTCATCCCTCTCTTTCTCTCTCTCTCTCTCTCTAGCCTCGTCCTCCTGTCCTGCTCTGGAAGCTCCAGCCCACGGGAGGAAGTTTGGCTCCAAATATCTGGTGGGACATGAGGTGCACTTTGCGTGTTCTCCAGGCTATCATCTGGTGGGACCAGGAACCCGCGTGTGCCAGGAGAACGGCAGCTGGAGTGGGGTCAGTGCGGTCTGTAAAGGTCTGTACTGTCATCAGCAGATTCAACACAGCGTTAAGCATAAAGTTTTAGAAGAACTTTTATAGATCAAATTTAAGACATAATATGAGGGACTTTTTTAATCTCTTTGAGTGATAAATTATGTCATAATATAATACAGGAAGCTGTTCTGAACATATCATGGATATCGTCAGTACATTGACCAACACTGACCACTGACCTGTTTCATTATAAAAAGAACAAGATTAGTCCTGTTCAACTGGATTTAGTGACAAATACTGGATGAAAATGATTGTGTTCACAGTGTTGATAGAATTTTTTAAAATCAAGCACTGCTGATTCTTTTTTCTCTGTTCCAGCTGATCAGATGTCTGAAATAATAGGTGTTGTGACATATCGTGCATCGTGAAAATGTCTTGAAGTATCGCAGTATAACATTTTTGTCATATTGAGCAGCTCTAGAATGCAATATATAATAGAGTTCAAAGAATAATGAAATCAATTTAACGCTAAACAAAACATTTGTGTCTCGAGTTTCTTCAGATCGAAAGAATTCCAAAATTTGGTTCCATCATAATAAAAGGCTACTTCAGCACAACTTGTTTTGTTTTGTTGATCTGAGAGCTCTTGCAGGAAAATGTGTATGTGGTGTGCGCCTGTCCACCGGGCCCCGATGGCGGCCGCCAGAGCCGGCAGGAAGGCAGGGCCCGAGCTCAGAGCGGGGACGAAGCTGTTTTTATAATTGACACCTGACAGCTCCAGGAATTGATGTCCTTTAAGCAGTCAAATAAGAAGCAGATAGACCTTGTCAGGAGTTTGGGACATCCTGACTAATGTAAGCGCATAGAGATTATATAGTATTGGCCCCAAGATGGAGCTCTGAGGCACTCCACATGACAAAGCATGAAGCTTGAATGAGCAGGTACTAGTGTTGCACTGGTCAGACTCTTGGCGTAATGGTAGCCTTTAGCTTTGATTTAGTCTTTTGCATAGCAGCCTGCTAGTTGGGCCTGCGTGTCAGCAGTGAGTAACATTTGTTTATCTGATGTTTGTTAATGATGCCTTTAGAGGGCAGCAGAGAGTGACATTTGTTTATTTGATGTTTGATACTGCCGCTGATTGACTGCCCTCTAGTGGATGTTTTGCTTAACATCCATGCCGCATGGAAGTCTGTGTGCAGTGATGGTTACATCATTTGATATGCGTGTGTGGCGGCAGTGAGTAGCATTTGTTTGTTTGATTTTTGTTTATACTGGTGACCGTTCCAGGGTGTATCCTGTCTTCCGCCCAATGACCGCTGGGATGGGCTCCAGCTCCCCCAGCGACCAAGAAGGAAATGTGGTTTAGAAAATGTGTTTGTGTGTGTTTATAATGCCTATTATTAGGGCATCCATCCATGTTAAGTTGCCCTACAACACTGCAAGAGCATCAGCTGGTCAGGAACTGGCAACTACTAACATTGAGCATGATTTTTTTTTTAAAATGTGGTTTTAAATATGAATTATCCAAAAAGCTGAAGTGTTTGACCAGATGTTTTTGTGGGGCACCTCTGAAACTGTGCTGTAGAGTCGTAGCAACTTTTCCTGTATAACTTGGACTCCAGGAATCTTCAGACTGTTTCACTTGTCACTGTTTCAAAGGGCTTTTATAGACCTTTAAAATATGTTTGAAGTGGATGGAAGAGGAAAAAGGATGTTGGCCCATCTGCAGTACTGTAGCTGTAAAAACCCAAACCACAGTACCGAGAGAGTTCATCAGATGCACAACGACTCTGTAGTAAAGATCAGACGTTAAACCTTTGTCTCAGATACAAATCACACATAGTTAACGGGTCATGAAAACCACATTATTATCTCTTGTTTGAAATTCAAGTTGCGTGTAAACATTGTGTAGTGATCACTCTGGAGTCCATAGAGCCTATGAATAGAAACTAAACTGAATTCATTGTTTCTGTGATGTCACAAAATCCATTTACTCACATTATGCCCACCTATTCAGCCTGCAGCAGTTCAGCCACACCCATATTGAAGTTATGAGGAGTGTTTCGGCCCATATTGTTTTTTAGGGATGCACAAGCAGGAGAGCCAATCACAACAGAACTCATTTACATGTATCAGTATCAAAGGTATAGTAACAAGATTGGTCTGTTTAATTCTAAGTAATGAATAAATGTAATTAATGTCCATGTAGAAATGAATTACGACTGTTTTTGGTACATAACGCAAAATAATCATCATAAAAGTCGACTTTAGGGAAAAAATAAGTAAGTAAAATGTGCAGTGTGTTCGTTTTAATAGCGCAAGCCGGTATGTGACTATGAGGTGTTTGTGACTAAGAGTGTAACTATGCCACCCTGTCTCTGAATAAGTGGAATTCCTGGACTGTGGATACTGGCTGGTCATTGTTCTTCGGAAGCAAAGAGAAATTCTCCTGTCATCCTTTTCAGACTGACCTTGGAGAGCATGGACGAGGGAGGTGGGGGCGCTGAGGGTGCTGCAGCTAAACTGTTAAAGACTATTATAATAATACAGAGAACCAGATTTTTTAATAATTTGAGCTTAGTAAAAACTCATTACAGCATTCTGGATCAATTTTCTCGACAACAGGTGCTTTGGGCCCATCAAAGCAGCCTAGTACTGTTTTTAAACAAAATCATTTAATGTAATAATAACATGTTATTAACCGTTATATTTCCCGCTCTGTGTACTTTCAAGTGTTAAATCTCACCGCATGACTGTGGACGCACCGCATATCAATAATTTGATTGGTCACCACTTAATTTAATGAAGTTCATCAAAGAGTGAGAGAGCAGAGAGAGAGTTGGAACAGAGAAAAAAAGAACTAGTAGTGCTACATAAAAAAACTGGGATTTATATTCAGTATTTGTCACTAAATCCAGTTAAACTGGACTAATTTTGCTCTCTTTATAACAAAACATGCATTTAGTCAGTGACTACAAGCACGGACGATTCGCGCAATATGATCAGAAAAACATACTGTATTGCATTTTGACATAATTTATCACAATAATGACATATAATGTCTTATTGCCCAGCCCAAATGTTAGCATTCACGTCACCTAAACGCCCCTTAAAATTTCACTTACCCTGTTGGTGAGCTACAGTAAGGAGCCCTCAGGACCTTGTAGGCCTTCAGAGAAGCCCTGATCATTTCTGTGAAATAAAAAAAAATATGTCTGTAATATTTTTGTTCATTATTATTACAAAAATCAAACAATCAGGATCGTTTTCTCCAGGGTATCTACAGCTAAGTCCAGCTCTCTCATTGGTTAGGACTTCAGGAGCCGGACTGAAGGCCTTACACATTAGATTACCTACCAACATCATAAGGAGCTCAAACAATCAAGAATTTAGTTTTGCTTTACAGTAGGACCAATGCCAAAATTCTGGAGGTTCTAGATATGTCACTGGGTGTGAATATGAGCTGTGGTTAGTTGTCAGGAATGGAAAACAGCGGCGGCAGCTCTGTGTCAGAACTCTTTACTGTAAGAGTCACTGTAACACTGCATACAAGCTCAGATATGATAAAACATGACGTTCCAATAAAACATGTCTTTTTCAAGCTCCAAATGCCTGTATTAATCTAGAATGGCCAGAAAATGTTCATGTGAATCACTGCTAGCTTAGTGCTAACATACTACTAAAATCCCATATTGACGCTAGCAGAAATTAGCTTTGAATTACAGGTGTTTATTTCGCCTTTTTTGACTCGAGTTTTGATATTTATGGCCTGAACTGAAGGCGCAGCTCTAACAGTCACAGTTCCCCACTGGTGAGCCAGAGTCTAAAGGTCCAGCGGCTGCAGCAGCGCTAGTGAAGAAGACACATGCACTCATTCACAGGCAGATAAGGCGGAGGGAAAGAAAGAGAGCCATTCTTTACGCCGGTTCGAGCTACTGAGCTCCACTGAATGAAGCTCTCGTTAAAGAGGCATTAAATGTCCTGAAAGTCGGGAAAAACACCTGCACTCGCATTCCTGAGTCTCTCTCTCTCTCTCGGTCGCCCACATGCTTCTGCAGCAAACCTGCTGTTGGCAGGGCTACTGTAAAAAGAGCTGGACCTGCTGTTTATGTTTCAACCAGGACCAGAGTGACCCCGGCGTCTTTGTGCAGAGTTCTAATGGGCATATTTAACCCGAGACACTAACATGGCTGCGAACGCTCGTCTTTTTATTTATCGAGAGTTTAGAACCTGACAGGCGTACAGGACATTTTGGGCAAAAATTTGTTCACAGTGGGGGAAACAAGCATCCGAACACTTTTGTTTTTGTCATTTAATACGCTTCTGGTGCAAATGTCCACTTCAGATTCACAAACATTGGGCCTCATTCATCAACCGCTCTTAAGAAGAAATTTCTTCTTAAACCCACTTTACGCAGTTCTGACGACTCTGACTCACCGATGTTCTCTTATGTGGGATTTGTTCTTAGGTAAGAACAGAATCTACACACACTCAAGAGCACAAAGGTGAGAATCATGAACCTGACTTAGACCTTTTCTTAGGACCTTTCTCAAGACCACACTTAAGAACACACTTAGAAAGGTGTTGGAGAGTGAGGCCCAGTGTCTTTTGACTTTAAATTGATGGGGAAAAAGGATTCAGACACCACAAATTAATAACATTAATACTTTGTCGCAAAGCTTTGAGATGCCTATACAGTGTAAACGTTCCCTCAAAGGTACAGTAAAAGTCCAATTGTGAACTTTAAACAACTTTTCTCAGAGGAAAAGTACATATTTGCACCTTTTCACGGCTTAAAAGTTTTAAAACAGAACAGTAAAATAAAAAGTCGAGACGGGGTGTGTGGAGTCAGTAGAACTTAGAAAATATAATTTTAATGGATTATGGTACAGTTATGTTCCCTACACACTGTTCAAGGGTTCTTTAGTAAAGAGAATGGTTCTATATAGAACCAAAAGTGTTCTTCTATTGTTATGACGTCAGGCTTGTTACAGTAGATGAACGCTTTTTGGTGCTATATAGAACTATTTTCAAAAAAGCTCCATATGGAACCATACGCAACACATTCTCCATTAATTTGAACAAGCATTTCGTGATGCAAAGAACCATTTAATCATGCAGAGGGTTCTTTGAGTGTTCATGGTTCTGTGTAGAACCCCTGAAGGACCATTATTTTTAAGTGTGTAACTAAAGCTACTGAAGATGTACCCTTCAGGCTCCTACCCCAATGACAGTGTAGGGTAAGAAGTAATTAGATTTCTGCCGCATTGTGGTTCAGTTCCCTTTGGCCAACCATCCTCAGTTAGAGCCGGTTTATGAGGAGCCTGTCCTCTTCCTGTTTCCCCCGTTATATCAAAAACATGACTGCAAAACAGCAGAGGGCGCCGGTGAGCGGGTCCTTAATAATTGGGAGTAAGTTAAAATAGTTTCTAATCAGTCGCGCAGAACATTCCTTTAATTTTAGACAGTAGAAGGATGGATTTCAGTAAAAAAAGCAAAGAAATCTCACCTGTATGTTTCCTTTTTATACGGTAAACAGGTTCTGGGCAGCAGAAGGCGGGCATTACTGCTACTGAGTGCTGATTGGTTAGCATTACTGCTACTGAGTGCTGATTGGTTAGCATTACTGCTACTGAGTGCTGACTGGTTAGCATTACTGCTACTGAGTGCTGATTGGTTGGCGAGCGGAGCAGCTCATTGGCTGTTCGCGCTCACAGACATCATAAACGTACATGAGGCGCCGTTTTAAACTCCTATAAGTCGAGTTTAAAAGCTCTTAAAAATATAACAGCAGTGTTAAAATGTTTTATGCTGCTCTGTTTACAGGAAATGAATTCATTCTTTTACATTAAAAATGTTTCAGCATTTATAAACTATGATTTTGCTCAAATGCTCCATTCATTTTGGACTTGCTCGGGAGCGCCCTCTAGCGTTTGAGAAAGCCGGAAGACATTACAGAGTGGGAATTCTCCTCTCTACAGGTTCTCTTCTGCAGTTCCCCAACATAACTTGCAATTTCAAAATCCTCCATTAATTTTCAGTAAGATTCAAATTGTGAGACTGGCTACTCAATGCAAGCACCATCACCTTCTTTAGAAACCAGTCTTGAGTTATTCTGTCTGCATGTTTGGGGTCGTTCTCTTGTTGGAACCTTCATCTTCTCCCCAGATCCAGGTTCTTGTATGATAATATAAAATTCTGCTCTAATATTTCTCTCTACATCACTCCATCAATGTTTCCTCTGATGGTTTGTGATGCTCCAGTACTGATTATAGAGAAGCAGCTCCAGATCATGATGCTCCCACCACCATACTTCACTGTGGGAGCTGTACTTTCTCTGAATATGACAAGCTGAATTATTACCAGAGCTATATTTCTGTTCTGTCTGATCAGGGAACACTGTTCTAGAACAGTTCTGTTCTGTCTAAATGCTTTAGATGTGAATCTGTTTTATCAGAGGAGTTCAGTGTGCGGTGAAGGAGCAACTGAGGAGATGATTGCGGTGCAGTTCAGAGCTCATTGTTCTCTGTGTATCTGCTGTTCTGCTGCTCTCAGCTCGGCTTTTCGAGAGCCTGCTGGGTTCTCTCTGACCGTCATCATTAGTCTGAGAGCAGGTTGCGAAGCATTGCGTGGTGCTCCTGTCCGTGGATGATTAGCTGTGGCTCTGTGAACTTTCCACTTGCGTGCTATGGAACCAGCTGTGCTAACAGGGAGGTTTAAGGTGTTTGTTAGGGCTCTGCAGCTTTGTCCATTTGAGTGTCGCTTAATAATGTTCTCCCTGAGAACTTTTGGAAGCTCCTTCACCTTCACCATGATTGCGGCTTAATAGATGGCAACATCTTCAGTTGATGTGTAATGGCACACCAAGCTGCAGTGGCCACATGTGTAGAGGACTTTGTTAGAATCCATTGTGTGCTGCCTTTTTAATACGGTAATAGTGTTTATATACACGTCGCTGCTGATTGGGTTTCACCTCTGACACGCCCATCAATCAAGCATCAAACAAGAGATAACCTATCTCAAAGCCTGCTGCACATTGTTTCACACCGTTTCGACAAACATGTCGTCCAACCTGGAAATCATAGCACAACGTTTTGGGATCAGTCCCAAACTGAGATCTGCCTGATGGCAGAAACCTTTTTCATATAAATATGGATGCAGTTTTAATGTTCAGGGTGAATATAAATAAAACAGGTCAGAGTTTGTCATCTTTACAATATCTCTCGTCATGTACTCCCCTCTGGTTTCAAGCCCTCTATACACTCTTTTAAATATATAACTGTCTTGCTTTCTTGTTTTGCAAATAAATCAATCAACCTTTATATTCACTCAAATATGTTAAGGGGTGACTTGTTTCAATGTAGCTGAGCATTTACAACATTAAAGAGATTGAAAAAGAAATTGAAATTAAATTTAATCAGGTTAAACTTAAATGTGTAACGGTTGAGGCAAGGAGGCAGGATGCAAATGCGAGTTGCTTTTATTCAAATTAGAGTCAGAGTCCAGAATCTGAGTAGAAGAAGATTGAAAAACAGACAAGTCCTTGACAAAAACAAACAAGAAGAAAGCAAACGAGAGACAAGGAAACTTCCACAAATACATCCACAGTGCAACACAAAGACTGAACAAACACAGGGGTATAAATACACTGAGGGAAAATAAGAAACACCTGGGACTAATGAGGGGCGGAGCACAGACAGGTGGAGCAGATAACAAGGGGGCCGGACCAGGGAGGAGACACAGAACAACAAAAGCACATGGTATAAGAAAACAAAAAGGCACATGGCTACAACAGAGGGGAAGAAACAGACACTCAGAGGGACAAAGGAAGAATCCGTGACAAAATGAATAAAACTACGTAAACATATTAATGGAAAAAAGTTTTTTAAGAAAGGAGAAATACAAAATAAAAAAAAATAAACCAGTTAATAAGATTTCAATATAAAACGTATATATATGAAATGTTTAAAACAGTCAAGTAAGAGGATTATAAAAGGTAATAAAAATAAATACAATAATATTATTAGTAATAATATAATAATAAAATGAAATAAAAAAGAGAAAGGAAAAGTTAAACTCAACTAAAAGAGGAACAGACTGTTACAAGTGACTGATAATTGATCATTTATTTGTTTGTCATGCTGTCTGGCCTACTTTTTGCTCTTTTCAGGAACAAAAGTGGGAGCATATTTTGGGTGGAGTATCCCTTTAACTCCACACACATCTCATTAAAGCAGGCCTGGGGTTTTGATAGCATGAAAGTATGCTAAGCATGCTATTGATGGCTTCCTTCAGCGTCGCAGCTGGCAATGGCCTCAGACATTCCAAGTGGTACAGTGGGACGGATCTTGACCCGGTATATGTAATCCTAGTAGGCCTGGACGTGCGCGAGAGAGGGTAGCACTGCAGCACCGGCCAAAAAGACCCAAAAACAAGCGATCTCTGCATGTACATGTTTCCAGCCAGGGCAGAAATGGAGCCTAAATGAAGCTATTTAAGGTGTTTTGCTTCCAAAAGCACTTCTGAGAGATGGAGAACGCAAACAGAGCTCAGAAATATCTGAGAGATTGAAGCGAGGCTTTTACATCTGTGAGCGCTTGAGCCTAAAGCCTCCAGGGAAATCACGTAAACACAGAGAGGATTAGGGGCACAGCAGTCAGTGCCAACGCTGTGGCCAGAGAGCCAAGAAACAGTCCAGATTCTTTCTCTGCTTTCAGCGTCCTTCTTTCTACATCTTTGTGTTTCTTTTCATATATAAATGTATGTCTCTCTCCCGTTCTCTCTCTCTCTCTCTCTCTAGGACTGCAGTAAGAGCAGAACTCGTACACAGTGGTGAGCTGTGACTGTCAGAGACTTCAGTTTGGGACAAAAGTGTCAAAACTAAATAAAAAAAAACTGACCTCTGTGGGATGCCCCATGCCCTATGGGTCATACCCTAAGGGGTTTCTGAACACTTATGCACATTAACATTTTTGGCAGTTTTAGATTTACATCTTAAGCTTATAAAAATTATATATCTCTGCTGTCGGGACAAAACCTTTATCTCCATTTTTTGTTGTTTTTCAGTTTTTGGTGTAATTTGAAAATCCCTGTTGCCCATATATATATATGACATACATATATATATATGATATACACCGATCAGGCATAACATTCTGACCACCTCCTTGTTTCTACACTCATTATCCATTTTATCAGCTCCACTTACTATATAGGTGCACTTTGTAGTTCTACAGTTACAGACTGTAGTCCATCTGTTTCTCTGATACTTTGTTAGCCCCCTTTTACCCTGTTCTTCAGTGGTCAGGACCCCCATGGACCCTCACAGAGCAGGTACTATTTGGGTGGTGGATCATTCTCAGCACTGCAGTAACACTGACGCAGTGGTGGTGGTGTGTTAGTGTGTGTTGTGCTGGTACGAGTGGATCAGACACAGCAGTGCTGATTGCTGTGGGATGGGATATGCAAATCAGCTCGTTACATGGCAACCAGTTACTGTTTATTAAGTCATCGGCAGTGTGTTTTGTACAGTCGTGTCTGCCCATGTTGCCAGACACGGATCACATGCATAGTGACTGGATGGGAAGGGGTTTTGGTTGTACTGGGAGGGGTTTTGGTTGTACTGGGAGGAGTTTCGGTTGTACTGGGAGGGGTTTTGGTTGTACTGGGAGGAGTTGTATTTTCAATTGTACTGGGAGGAGTTTCAGTTGTACTGGGAGGAGTTTCAGTTGTACTGGGAGGGGTTTTGGTTGTACTGGGAGAGGTTTTGGTTGTACTGGGAGCAGTTTCAGTTGTACTGGGAGGAGTTTCGGTTGTACTGAGAGGGTTTTCATTTGTACAGGGAGGGGTTTGGTTTGTACTGGGAGAGGTGTTGGTTGTACTGGGAGGAGTTTTGGTTGTATTGGGAGGGGTTTCATTTGTACTGGGAGGGGTTTTGGTTTGTACTGGGAAGGGTTCCTGAAGTGGTTTGAGTGATGAGATTTGTATCTGTTTTAAATGCGTCTTGGCTGCGTTTACACTTGCGTTTTTATGTGGCCTCATCCAGATATATTCCTGATACTCAAGAAGTGACCAGGTGTAAACAGAGTCTCTGTGTCTTCAGTCCCATAACGATTAGTAAGTGCTGTTGAAGGAGAGGTGATGTAACTCAGTGGTAAACATGATCTTATCCCACCTTTTTTGGAACGTATTGCAGGCATCAAATTTGGAATGAGCATATATTTACAAATAAACAATTAAGTTCAGCATTTCACAAACTGTCCCAGCTGTTTTGGAACTGAGTGATTGATATGCACATTGCTGCCTTCTTCAATATCAGTGTTGCAAAGGCAAAGCTACTCAACTTGCTTCTTGCTATTGCATCAAGAGTCCTGTACGGCATGCTGTAATGAACACACCAAGAGACCACAGATTAAAGACAAAACGATGATTAAAATGAAAAGGCCACTGATATGAAAGTGGTAGCGACTTTGATGATCAATTACAGCGAGAATAAAAGCTGTACAGTGTTATCTCTCCATCAACATGTGGGAAACATCATGCTCTCCAGCCATTAGAGCTATTACTGTAACAGTAACAGTCACATTCCCACCATTAAAACACAGACACAAACACAAACAGCAGTTTTATGTTATAGTGCAGGGGTCATCAACCGGTGGGCTGCGGTCCAGATGGAGACGCTGCAGACTGTGGACTGAACCAAGCACAAAATTATGTAGCAAAAACGGTCGTATTTCTGTAGCAGCTCCATAATACAGTTGATCCAATCACATCCATTTATATAAACAACTTACAGCTCATCAGAACAGAGGCTACAAACAGAGATCAGATCGGAAAGAGAATCATTTCACATATTTTCATAGATTATTAATTTTATTTACTATATCTGGCCTGAGTAGTGAAGCGTCAGTTTTCAAAACACTTTGAATTTACCCATCAACAAAATCCGGTTCTGAGGATAAATAAAATAAACACAAAGCTGAGCCTGACACACTTATTAAGAATAACCTTTTTTATTATTTGTAATTTTAATTGCTGCGTCTGATCCACTCACACCAGCGCAACACACACTAACACACCACCACCACGTCAGTGTTACTGCAGTGCTGAGAATGATCCACCACCCAAATAGTACCTGCTCTGTGAGGGTCCATGGGGGTCCTGACCACTGAAGAACAGGGTAAAAGGGGGCTAACAAAGTATCAGAGAAACAGATGGACTACAGTCTGTAACTGTAGAACTACAAAGTGCACCTATATAGTAAGTGGAGCTGATAAAATGGACAATGAGCGTAGAAACAAGGAGGTGGTCAGAATGTTATGCCTGATTGGTGTATGTAAGTTTATGTTTGAGTACTTCTGGCGTGTCGGTGTATATCTATTCCCATATGTGTATAAACGTGTAAGACAGATTGTTGTATTTACATGAGAGCAGGTATTGCATTAAATGGTAAGAGGTAGTTTACAACACAGTGAGTATAGACAACTAGGAGTACCAGCAGTGTTTACAGTCTAAGATCATAGTGAGAGTGTCATCACAGTAGCAGGTTATGATGTACTGCACAGTGTGTATTAACAGGAGAGGTGATATAGTGATGACAGACAGCTGGAGATCAGCAGCTCTGCAGGGCGCTAACTGAAACATCACCTGAGGCTGTTACTATGAATATGATTGTATTTTGTCTGTCAGTTTATCTGATAACCCCTCTGCTACCTTCTCTTTCCACATGCAGATGTGAGTCAGTGTGCGAGTAACCCGTGTCTGAACGGCGGTACCTGTGTGGAGGGAGTGAACCAGTACAAGTGCACCTGCCCGCACAACTGGACCGGGAGCCGCTGTCAGCACCAGACTCAGACAGGTGAGTCTGCAGTGTTTGTAGAGGAGCACACACAACCTAACACGGGTTAAAATGCATCATAGATTTCATACAGTGCTGTGCAAAACTTAGAGACCCCTCGTTTATTTCATTTCCAGTTAGAACGGTCATTAAGTATAAGTTATTTATTTTTCAGTTTCAGGAAAAAAGCAGAAAATGTATCTAACAGAAAATGATTATATCGCTGTTGTCGGAGGAAAACCACGTATCTCCATTTTTGACGTTTTTTAGTTTTTGACATAATTTGAAAATGCCTGTTGCACTTTACTTTGTATGTAAATTTCATGAAGAATGGACCAAAAGAAACGGCCCAAAATGACTTGGAAAAAACTCTGGTTCCATTGACTTACATTAAAAGTAAAGTATGTTTTTTCCTTCTCCTGTAAAGTTACCATTTTGGAGATACGAGGTTTTCTTCTGACGACAGCGACATATATATATATATATAGATATGTTGTGAGTTACTCTATACTTCCAGCTTTTTTTCTTTACAGGAGACTCACTTTCAGTTCCTCAAAGAATCTGCAGACACACCTCCAAAGTTCAGTCTTAGAAGCTGGTTGATCATTTTCTGAAGTAATCAAACACATTCAGTGGTGTTGAGGTCTGGACTCTGGGGTGGTCAGTCCATCGTTCAGCTTCTTTGTTTGATGTGTCCGTCTCCTTTTCTCAGTGAGGTTCTTCTTGACAGCTACACATCCTTTCAGACCCACAGTTCTGAGTTTAACACAGTTTAACACCCCAAGGTTAGGGTTGGAAAGCTCATAGAATATTGAATTGTTTTGAATCAACTGACCCCCCTCTTAACAAATAGGGTTCTTCAAGGGTTCTTTAGTAAAGAAAATGGTTCTATGCTTGACATCATAACAACAGAAGAAAGAGCCCTTTTCAAAAAGGTGCTATATAGAACCATCTACAGCACGTTCTCCATCAGTCTGAAGAACACTTTCACCATGCAAAAGACCCTTTAATCATGCAAAGGGTTCTTGGCTCTATATAGAACCACTTTCTTTACTAAAGAACCCTTGAAGAAACATCTTTTGTAAGAGTGATGGGCAAAGTTGCAAGATACTCCACATTTGGCTGAATTGTTCACAGACAACAGGTGCAAGAAACAAAATCACGCTGTTATTTGTGACAGAGATGTTTAAGTTGCTTATATTGTACAAAAAAAGATTAATCTTCTTCAGACATTTTTAAAAATTGCTTAGTGAAAGCCAAACTGTGTTGGTTGAGCCCCAGGCGCTCCTACATGTCATAGTCGTTCCTCAGTGTTAGGCTGCTTTGACAGTGTTTCTCAGCTCCAGTGCTGGAGGCTCACTTACTGCACAGTTTTATGTTTTTCTGCTCTAACATGATTCATCTGAAAAGGGTTAGGGTTAGTGAAAATGAGCTAATGACACAGCTGCAGGAAACTACAGGCCTGGAATTGAGAAACACTAGCTTAAAGGATTATATCTTCCAAAATCGCTTAAAATTTGAAGCTGTTTTATTGGTAACAATAATTAAAAGCTTATGCATTGGGATCATTAAAGTGGAGCTGTGTTCATTTTTCAAAATATCTGTATAGTTCAGTGTGTGAGATATAGTCAGTGATTCAGAGTGGTTTGGTGTGAAATGGTTCAGATGTCTTTACAGTGGTGCTGATAGGAACCAGGGGTCGCCATGACTACAACACAGATATAGACATTTTATTTACTATCCAGAACCACCAGTGAACCTACACGAGTCTTCTGAGTTTATATGGAATGTTGATGATGGAAAATAGTGTTAAATCCCCTGCATGTGTTTTATAAAATCTATTTTAGGGGAACCTTCTTAAAACTATCATAAAACAGTGTCTCAGTCATCAGGCAGTGAATTCATAACCATTTCATGTAGGAACTTTCTGTGAGGGAGCTTTTAGAGGTGGACGTCTGGTTCCTATCACCACCACTGTGAACAGTTCTGACTCAGTAAGTTTCTCTAGAACAGAGCGATTCACACCAAACCGCTCTGAACCGCTCTGTTTAAATATCTTAAATGTTGTATTATGTAGAAATTTTGAAAATTTGGAGGAATTTCACTTCAATAGTTTCTCAGTGCAACCAAAAGCTACAGTGAAAGCTCTTGGTTTAATCTTGGATGCTAGTTTATCATTTGAGTCCTATTTGTAATGCACTACTGAAACCCACACTAAACCCTACAGGATGCTGAGAAATGAGTTTCATAACTACTAGATTGTTCACTACTGCACTCTTAGCAAAAAGGATTCTACGTACTACCAAAAAAGGGTTCTTTGGCTTATAACAATAGTGGAACCCTTTTTGGCGCTACACAGAACCCTTTTGAAAAAGGTTCTACATAGAATCATCTACAGCACATTCTCTATCAGTCTGGTATGGAATGGAATGTTGATGATGGAAAACAGTGGAAAATCTGAAATAATACGTTTTCTTTGGGGACTATTTTGCCTCACAGCGCCCTGCATGTATCCCTCCACCATGAATGGAGTTTAAGTTCTCTAAACTATCATAAAACAGGGTTTCAGTCATCAGGCAGTGAATTCATAACCATTTCATGTAGGAACTTTCTGTGAGGGAGCTTTTAGAGGTGGACGTCTGGTTCCTATCACCACCACTGTGAACAGTTCTGACTCTGTAAGTTTCTCTAGAACAGAGCGTTTCACACCAAACCGCTCTGAATGGCTCTGTTTTCCTCATAATGATTTAATTAAGCAGATTTTTTTTTTAATCAGTGGAATTCCGATTTTAGCACGTAGATGGCATCTAGTCCCAACTTGCTTTCATGCATGATGAAGCATGATAGTATTTTTGGTTAAAGTTTCCCTTTTATCTGATTCCAAGGAAACAGATGCCACAATTTGTCACCAATTTGTATGTTTGCCTGTTCTGTGTTGTGCTAGATGTGCGTGTAATTTGCGTGTAATAAGCCTCCAGCAAATACAAATCGCTTTACAAACAACGTGTCATCTGGTTGAATTCACTGATTAGTGGCGAATGTTTCTGAGCAGGGTAATAATTGGAAAATGCTGAAAGGCTTTAGTAAATCGTCCCATGTGTTCTTCAGTCAGGGTACACTGTTGTCCTGTCCATTGTCTGATGCATGGGCATGGGAACCGTTTATACTATGTGGCCAAAAGTTTGTGGACACCTGACGACCACACCTATATGAACATGTTGGACATCCCATTCCAAAACCATGGGCATTAATATGGAGTTGCCCCCCTTTGCGACTATAACAGCTTCCACACTTCTGGGAAGCTTTTCACAAGATGTCTGTGGGAATTTGTGTCCAGTCATCCAGAACAGTATTTGTGAGGTCAGACACTGATGTTGGACGAGAGGGTCTGGCTCACAATCGACATTCCAGTTCATCCCAAAGGTGTTCAGTGGGGTTAAGGTCAGGGCTCTGTGAGGACCACTGGAGTTCCTCCACACCAAATTGGTCACTCCATGTCTTTATGGAGCTGCTTTGTGCTCAGGGGCTCAGTCATGCTGGAACAGGAAAGGCTCTTCCCCAAACTGCTGACACAAAGCTGGAAGCAGATAACTGTGTAAAATGTCTTTGTGCTGCAGCATCAACATCACCCTTCACTGGAACTGAGAGCCCAAACCCTGAAAAACAGCCCCGCCCATCATCCCTCCTCCACCACACTTTACTGTTGGCTCTGCATTCCGGTAGGTAACGTTCTCCTGACCTCCACCAAACCCAGATTCATCATCAGACTGACAGATAGAGAAGCTGATTCATCTCTCCAGAGAACACGTTTCCACTGATCCAGAGTCCAGTGGAGGCGCTTTACACCTCTCCAGTCGACGCTTGGCATTGCGCATAGTGATCTTAGGCTTGTGTGCAGTTGCTCAGCCATGGAAACCCATTTCATGAAGGTCATCATGTACAGTTGTTGTGCTGAGGCAGTTTGGAACTCTGTAGTGAGTGATGCAACAGAGGATAGGTGATTTTTAGGTGAGTTTGTGTGGTCTACCACTTTGTGGCTGAGCTGTTGTTGCTCCCATTTCACAATATTAGCACTTACAGTTGTCTGGGGCAGATCTAGAAGGACTGACATTTCACCAACTGGCTTGTGGCAGAGGTGGCATCCTATGACAGTGCCATGTTTGAAGTCACTGAGCTCTTCAGTACGACCCGTTCTACTGCCACTGTTTGCCTGTGGAGACTGCAAGTGCTTGATATTATACACCTGAACTCAATAACTAAGAGTGTCCACATACTTTTGGCCATAAAATATATGTGCAGGAGGATCTTGCATAAATGTATTTATTAATTTGTTTGTTTAGTTACTTTTACCTTTTTTAATTTGCAGTGTACCATGGAAACACAGAGTAATAACACAGAGTCAGAGTTTACATTAACAAGACAAAAGACAATTAGTGTTTATATGCCAGGCTGTACACATAATCCCATTTTCCAGTCTCTGGACAAAAGCCAGCTTTTCCACACCTTGGATCTCTGTTACTCTCTCAATCCATTGCTGTTTTTTGGAAGGTCATATTACCAACCATCTTCTTCTTGTGGGCTTTTTTGGCAGCGGCTAAGAAAAACCTGAAAGGGGAATTCCACTGATTTTTCAAAATCTCTGCATAATTAAATGCTTAAGATGTAAACAGAGTCATTCAGAGTGGTTTGGTGTGAAACGCTCTGTTTTAGAGAAACTTACAGAGTCAGAACTGTTCACAGTGGTGGTGATAGGAACCAGACGTCCACCTCTAAAAGCTCCCTCACAGAAAGTTACTACATGAAATGCTTATGAATTCACTGCCTGATGACTGAGACGTCATTTTACGATAGTTTTGAGATCAAGTATAACTATAAAATAGGATTATGTGACCACTGGTTCCCCTCACCACCACTGTAAAGAAATTTCTCTAAAATTCTCTAAAATAAAAAGTCTATAATAAACCATTTCACACCAAACCTCTCTCAATGACTCTGTTTACATCTCAACCACTGAATTATGAAAAACAATGACCAAAATCCTCTTTTAAAGTGTCCCCTCCAGTTTCCAAATCACTCATATTTCCTTGTTTTGGTGCGTGCATGTCCGTGACTCTGTATGTGTCTGTTTGTTTGTGTGCTCAGCTCCTCCGGAGTGGAGCGTGGTGAACGATCCGGCGTTCAGCCGGAAGCCCCGCTGTGCTAAAGTGGACCGAGCGCAGCACTGCAGCTGTGACGCTGGCTTCCACATGAGCGGCACCTCGGACAGCAGCATCTGCCAGGGTAACGTCCACCGCCGGCCACACTAACCAGCTGATACAGAGCAGACCAGGGAGAAACTGTCTGTCACTGTGTGCTACATGTCACAGCACATCAATCATAAACAGTAACATTCTTAAAGTGATAGTTTCATGGTAAAGGCCGAAACTTAAAGGAACAGCCTGCAAAAAAATCGAATATACTAAAATGTAGCCAGTCAAGCGAGTTGCTAGGATCAGGATTGTAGGGCCTATACAGGTGTAGTGCTCGTGCGTTTGGGCGTCACGCATCCCTCAGTCTCTGACTCTCACTCGGACTCCATCTCCCAGAATCCTCAGGGAAATTACATGACTCCTGCGACCTCTGAACTGCCTTCATGCTCCACTCAGCACTCTCACTCTCCCGAATACTAATTTGATTCACCTGTTTCATAGGTCATGTGACATCTTTAGCTTATAAGCTCAGGCTTTAGTACAGAAAGGTTGCGAAGTATTGTATCGTTCTCGACCTACTGGGCGTTCTGTTGTATATCAGCTTTTCTGTTTATGACCGTTTTGCCTGTTTTTCTCGACTGTCTTTTGCCTAACCCTTTGGATTGTCTGCCTTTTGTTCTCTCACCGTTTTTTGACCTTTTGGACCGTCTTCTGGAATTTGCCCTTTTGCCTCGCCCTTCGGATTGCTCTGCCGATTGTTATGTTTTTGATCTGGTTGTATTTTTTGGTTTTGACCCACGCCTGCTTTTTGACTACGAACCTGTTTCACGTTTCCCTCAGTAAAGCCTCTCTTGATAATTTTTACCGCAAGCATCTGACTCATTCTGTGCTGTTACACTGGGACTGACCGCACACACTGTTTTGGTACAGAGTTTGCTCAAACATGATTTCTTCCCCATAGGATATTAATGGTGCAATGCTGAGAAAATTCAACTCTAATATTGCCACAATTTATGTCACAAAGGGCATCTCTCACTCCCCCATAGACATTACATACAAATTACATTCATACTAGCACATATAGATACTCACATAATAGCAACCACCTGGGATACCTTAGCAAAACTTAGCAACCAGCTGGAGTAGCATAGCAATGACCAAGCAACACCTTAGCAACCCCCTTAATACCACATCAACACCTTAGCAGCCTCCTAGGATACCAGGCAACAGCTAGACAATCACCTAAGAGTCCAATGCAGAGGGTTAGCAACAACCGAGCAACCACCTAGTATAGAAAAGGCTCAGCAACACCTTAGCAGCTACCTGTGATACCATAGCAACGGTCTTGCAACACCTTAACAACTCCCTAGATACAAAAGCAACACCTTAGCAACCAATTGGGATACAAAAGCAACAGCCTAGCAACACCTTATCAACTGCCTAGGATTCTGTAGCAGTGGCCTACCGACACTTTAGCAACCACCTGGGATACCATAGTTACAGCATAGCAACACCTTAGCAACCACCTGAGATTTCATAGCAATGGCCTAGCAACTCCTTAGCAACTGCCTAGGATTCTGTAGCAGTGCCCTAGCAACACTTTAGCAACCACCTGGGATAACAGAGCAACAGCCCAGCAACACCTTAGCAACCACCTGGAATAACATATCAACACCTTAGCAACAGCCTAGCCACACCTTAGCAGCCGCCACGGATTTCATAGCAATTGCCTAGCAACAGCCAAGCAACACCTCAGCAACCACCTGGGATTTCATAGCAACAGCAAGCCAACTTAAAGTTGGTTCACAAACCTCCCCCTCCTAGTTTGTTCATGTTTAGGGTACTAAGTCTATTTGAGATTACTTAAAGGGAACGTCCACTCATTTTTCCAGATTTTTGCATAATTCAATCATGAACTTAATCAGAGTGGTTTGATGTGAAATGGGTCATCAAAGAGAAACTTCCAGTTCCTATCACTGCGAACAATAAAGACTCTAGAACAGGTGAGCACCAGATACTATCAGGTGAGCACCAGATACTATCAGGTGAGCACCAGGTACTATCAAGTGAGCACTAGATACTATGTGATTAGCACCTGATACTATGTGGTGAGTACCAGATGCTATCAGGTGAGCACCCAATACTATCAGGTGAGCACCCAATACTATCAAGTGAGCACCAGAAACTATATGGTGAGCACCCGATTCCATCTAGTAAGCACCTGATAGTATGTGGTGAGCACTCGATACTAGCAGGTGAGCACACAGTACTATCAAGTGAGCACCATATACTATGTGGTGAGCACCAGATGCTATCGGGTGAGCACCCAATACTATCAAGTGAGCACCAGAAACTATATGGTGAGCACCAGATACTATGTGGTGAGCACCATCTAGTAAGCACCTGATACTATGTGGTGAGCACTCGATACTATCAGGTGAGCACCCAGTACTAGCAAGTGAGCACCATATACTATGTGGTGAGCACCAGATGCTATCAGGTGAGCACCCAATACTATCAGGTGAGCACCAGAAACTATATGGTGAGCACCAGATACTATGTGGTGAGCACCCGATACCATCTAGTGAGCACCCAATACTATCAAGTGAGCACCAGATATAGATATGAGCACCAAAATAGATATATACATAAACAGTGTCAGTGTTCACTGGCGACAGGTGGCACAAGAACAAATAAAGCTACTTAAAGATGCCAACATTTAGCTATATCTCTCTATATATAAAGAACAAATTGGTAAATTATTAAAGTTCTTATAGCTGTCTGAACAAATAAGCTCACCTCGCTTTATTTGTTCTTGTGCCCCCTGTCGTGACTCTAAAAAGTCAGAAATGTCTTCTTCCATGACGGAATGATGAAGGATAACAAGCACAGCCAGTGTACAGAGTAGTGGTCTGTGAAGTCATGATACTATGGAGCCCAATGACCACTGACACAGTTTATGGATATACAGATGCACACACACACACTTTGGTTTTTCTCACCATAGTATCTGGTGCTCACCACATGGTATCGGGTGCTCACCTGATAGTATCTAGTGCTCACTTGATAATAATGGGTGCTCACCTGATAGTATCTGGTGCTCACCACATAGTGTCTGGTGCTCACTTGATAATACTGGGTGCTCACCTGATAGTATCTGGTGCTCACCTGATAGTATCAGGTGATCACCACATAGTATCTGGTGCTCACTGGATAGTACTGGGTGCTCACCTAAAAGTATCTGGTGCGCACCAGATATTTACCTAAAAAAATACACAATGTTTCTTCAGGGGCTCCGTATGATCTAGTACGTATGTGTTAAGAGGTAAACTGTGTACGTTTGATTTGATCTCTTTAATACTTGCTTATGGAAAGTGGTGGAAAAACTGAAAGGAATATTTTTGAGCCACCTGAGCAGCTTTTTAAAAGCTGGTTGTCTCCACAGCTTTGAGGTCCCCAGTGTTCCTGTGCAGTATTTTTCCGAGGTCAAGGTCCATGACGACCAATAAGCCGTTAAATGCTCTGGCTGGAGGCCCCAGACACACAGACCGAACACATGAGTGGAGGGGAAGGGCTAAAATCCCCTCCCTGCTCTCATTCTTCCACCATTCTTTCTGTTTTTTCTTCCTTTCTGTTTATTTTTTATGCCTTTTCAGACCTTCTGCTTCATTCTTTCAGTCATTTCACTTCATTTTCCAGCCCATCTGTCTCTCTCTCTCTCTCTCTCTCTCTCTCTCTCTCTCTCTCTCTCTCTCTCTCTCTCCTACTGTTCCTCTTGAATGTGTCTCTCATTGTGTTTTCTTTTTGTCAGGCTTGAATGAAAACAGTTTGGTCATGTTGTCATTGGTTTTCTTCTCTCTCTCTCTCTCCCTCTCTCTCTCTGCAGATGTGAACGAGTGCGAGGTGTATAAAGCAGACAGCGGTGGGCTCCTGTGTGCCCATGTTTGTGTGAACATTCCAGGCTCGTATCGCTGCTCCTGCCCCGGCGGCTACAAGCTGCTTGCAGATGGCAGGAGCTGTGAGGGTGAGTTGCACCAGGGCAGATTATTAGTGGGCGGTAGGGCCAAATGTTTATATTCGGCTCAGTTTAATTCAATTAAACTTTATTGTCATTGTCATACAGGGTTGTACAGTATAACAAAACACATATAGTGTGTGTATACACTGATCAGGCATAACATTCTGACCACCTCCTTGTTTCTACGCTCATTTTATCAGCTCCACTTACTATATAGGTGCACTTTGTAGTTCTACAGTTACAGACTGTAGTCCATCTGTTTCTCTGATACTTTGTTAGCCCCCTTTTAACCTGTTCTTCAGTGGTCAGGACCCCCATGGACCCTCACAGAGCAGGTACTATTTGGGTGGTGGATCATTCTCAGCACTGCAGTAACACTGATGTGGTGGTGGTGTGTGATTCTCAGATCTGTCAGTCTGATGATGAATCTGGGTTTGGTGGAGGTCAGGAGAACGTTACCTACCAGAATATAGAGCCAACAGTACAGTTTGGTGGAGGAGGGATGATGGGCTGGGCTGTTTTTCAGGGTTTGGGCTCTCAGTTCCAGTGAAGGGTGATGTTGATGTTACAGCACAAAGACATTTTACACAGTTATCTGCTTCCAGCTTTGTGTCAGCAGTTTGGGGAAGAGCCTTTCCTGTTCCAGCATGACTGAGCCTCTGTGCACAAAGCAGCTCCATAAAGACAGGGAGTGACCAGTTTGGTGTGGAGGAACTCCAGTGGTCCTCACAGAGCCCTGACCTCAACCCCACTGAACACCTTTGGGATGAACTTGAACAGAGATTGTGAGCCAGACCCTCTCGTCCAACATCAGTGTCTGACCTCACAAATGCTCTTTTGATTGAATGGACACAAATTCCCACAGACACTCCAAAAGCTTGTAGAAAGCTTCCCAGAAGAGTGGAGACTGTTATAGCTGCAAAGGGGGACCAACTCCATATTAATGTTCCAGTAAGCTCATATAAGTGACACTTTTGGACATATAGTGTATATATTCATATAAAACCTTTTTAGATCCTTAAGTAACCCTATTGTAGGTTAAAAGTGGTTTATTATTCTGGGATGTCCCTATAGTTTTTAAAAAGAAGCATTTTTAAGAACCAAAATAAATCTACTCTTATGGACACCTCAGAAAAAAACACCACTCCAGTCGACGCTTGGCATTGCACATAGTGATCTTAGGCTTGTGTGCAGCTGCTCAGCCACGGAAACCCATTTCATGAAGGTCATGATGCGCAGTTCTTGTGCTGATGTTGCTTCCAGAGGCAGTTTGGAACTCTGTAGTTAGTGATACAACAGGGGAATCAAAGAACTGATACGCTGCTCTTCGTTGTGTATTTGGTTCAGCATGTTCCTCAACAACACATGACATCACCTTCCTCTTGTGGGCATGAAACACTTGAATAGGCCGAACGCAAATGCCCAGCTGAACGGTCCCATCAGTCCTCCTCACTCTCCTCTCTCTGTTCCTCCCTCTCTCATGCCTGCGCTACTCCAGATGTGGATGAGTGTCTTACGCAACAGCATAACTGCAGCCGTGGCACCACCTGTGTCAACACCGGCGGAGGCTTCCAGTGCGTGAACCCCGAGTGCCCGCGCTCGCACGGAAACGTCAGCTACGTCAAGACCTCGCCTTTGTGAGTGCCAGCACACACGCCCAGGCACAGTGCAGCAACGCGCTGACCAAACACACTGTTTTAGAACACTGTTTGGATGTTCTCCTTACACTGAGCGCTGAGACTGCTTCATTATAGACTTCTGTTTCCAATAAGAAGGATTTGCGTCTTTTCTGGCCAGATTGTTAAAATTCTACATAAAGCTAAAGCTAATGTCTAAATTAGACGTAAGGTTTTATCCTTGTCTCTAAAAGGGGAGTTCCACCATTTTTCAAAATTTCATTGTCTTTCGGAGTGGTTTGGTGTGAAATGGTTCAGATGTCTTTACAGTGGTGGTGATAGGAACCAGGGGTCACCATGACTACAACACAAATATAGACATTTTATTTACTATCCAGAACCACCAGTGAACCTACACAAGTCTTCTGAGTTTATATGGAATGTTGATGATGGAAAATAGTGTTAAATCCCCTGCATGTGTTTTATAAAATCTATTTTCGGGGAAAACTTCTTAAAAATATAATGAAACAGTGTCTCAGTCATCAGGCAGTGAATTCATAACCATTTCATGTAGGAACTTTCTGTGAGGGAGCTTTTAGAGGTGGACGTCTGGTTCCTATCACCACCACTGTGAACAGTTCTGACTCTGTAAGTTTTGTCTAGAACAGAGCGTTTCACACCAAACCACTCTGAACGACTCTGTTTAAATATCTTAAATGTTGTATTATGTAGAAATTTGGAAATTTGGAGGAATTTCACTTCAATAGTTTCTCAGTGCAACCAAAAGCTACAGTGAAAGCTCTTGGTTTAACCTTGGATGCTAGTTTATCATTTGAGTCCTATTTGTAATGCACTACTGAAACCCACACTAAACCCTACAGGATGCTGAGAAATGAGTTTCATAACTACTAGATTGTTCACTACTGCACTCTTAGCAAAAAGGATTCTACGTACAACCAAAAAAGGGTTCTTTGGCTTATAACAATAGTGGAACCCTTTTTGGTGCTACACAAAACCCTTCTACATAGAATCATCTACAGCACATTCTCTATCAGTCTGAAGAACCTTTTCATGATGCAAAGAACTCTTTAGGGTTCTTTGAGTGTTCATGGTTCTATATAGAAGCATTTTCTTTACTGAAGAACCCTTGAAGAACCATCTTTTTAAAGAGTGGGTTCAGTTAATTCAAAACAATTCTATGTTAGAGTGTAGATTGATGTGTTACTGGCTGGTTTCTCTGCCGTCTCTCTAAATCAGCTTTAACTAGTTCAGAGTGTGGCAGCCGTGTTCCTGTGCTCACCAGGAAAAGATGGTTTGAGTGTATTACTCCAGTGTTCCTCAGTTTACAAGGGCTTTTTCTTAAGTTCAGCCAGGTTATGATTATGGTGTTTATAGCAGTGTTTCTCACTTCATAGTGGGCTGTTAATGAGCTGGTTAGATGGATCAGGTGTGTTGGGAGCTGAGAAAACACTAAAAAAGCAGTGCAGTTGGCCTCCACATATGGAAAAAATATATTCCGAATGAATTATCCATCTATCTATCCATCATCTAAACCGCTTATCCTTCTGGGTCGCGGTGGGGTGCTGGAGCCTATCCCAGCTGTCCGAATGAATTAATTAAATTTAATATATTTTTGCAATGTATGAAAATGCCAAAAAGCATTTGTTTATATATATATATATATCCAAAATGCTAACTTTACAGGAGAATGAAAAAACCTAGTTTACTTTTAATGTAAGTCAATGGAACCAGACGTCTTTTTAAGTAATTTTAGGCCGTTTGTTTTGGTCCATTCATCATGAACTTTACACACAATGTAAAGGACAATAGTTATTTTCAAATTATGCCAAAAACTGAAAAATGACAAAAATGGAGATACAAGGTTTCTTCCAACAGAAGTGATATATATATATATATATATATATATATATTTGTTATGCTCTGTGATGGACTGGTGACCTGTCGAGGGTGTGTCCCACCTTCTGCTTGAAGTTAGGACAGTATTCAGGAGATTTAGTCTAGTTAGGATGTTTGTGTGATACTGTTTTATGATCAATACCTACAACACTCGCTTTTGTCCTGTTAAAGCTTCATTTGATCAGATTTAAAATGAAGATACTGGAACACAAATTCATTTCTAAAGGTATCAGACAGTGAAGAGCATCAGACAGGATTTAGGATGTTTTCATACATTTTCAAATAAATTTGATTTATTTCTGTGTGGTACATTTCTGTGTGTAATATTTCCCCATACATTTTAAAATAACTGTGTTTTAAAATATATTTGGTTAATATGGCAAAATATTCTGAAATACATTTTAGTGTTTGGAATGTGTTTCAGCATCGACTGCAGTGTATTTGAAATGTATTTCAAATATATAAAAACATATGTCCATATATATTTTTTATATAGGTCCAGGACCAGAGTTGAGAAACACTGGTTTAAAGGGCTCTGTATAATTAATATAAAAGCCCATATCTACCACTGTAAAAATATAGCCATTTAATAAGTCATCATAATGATAGAGTTTCTATAATTATGACTTACTGTCTCATAATTTTGACCTAGAATCTCATAATTATGGCTTATCTCATAATAATGACAGCATCTGATAGTGATGAGAACATTTTCTCATTATTATGAGACACTAAGTCATTATAATGATGTGCGAAAGTGAGGATTTCCATGATGTGGCCCTTAAAAGCTCTTAATGGCTGAGCTTTGTTGTATTTTACTGAATTTTTTAAGCATGATAGTCCAGACCACTCCACTCAGCTGAGGCTGCTTTACTGCAAACTGCTAGCATCTCTTCCAGCTCAGTGTGTGGAAGATCTTTTTCTTACGGAGCTGCTAAACTCCGGAACAGCATTCCAGAGAATATTAGGAAGGTGTTTTTAAATCCAGATTAAAGACGTGATTGTTTAGGCTGGCATATGCTGAGATGTGCTTTGGCTCATTTTCTCCTGTTTGTAGTTGGTGGTATTTTTCATTTAGATCTTTGTATTTTCATCTTTCTAATGTTTTCCTGATTTTCCTGTGTAAAACGCTTTTTGTCACTAAAACTAAAAGTGCTATACAGTAACAGTAAAGATTTACTGTTATTATTTATATTATTTTTCTGCAATATCTTGCATAACAGAGCATTGCAGGGACACAGCAGTGGTGGTGAAAGCTAGCAGAACTAAGTAGTTTGCACTGTCCAGCCAAATGCAGTCATTATTCTTCCTAATGTGGAATTTCTGTGCTTATTTATTATATAAGCAAGCAATTAGTCCGACTCAGCGGATGGTCGGATGTTTGTTGTGGCTGAGTACATGTGAGAAAGAGAGCTGCTGGAGTTCAGCCTTTCATCCACACATTCCTTTTCTTCTTCTATACATTCCAGCCTATTTGTAGTTGATCAATTAGTTTGGCATGTATGACGCTTTCAAAATGCCGTAGCATCTTATATCAGATTAAAATACTTCCCTGCTGGGCTCTTAGCTAATCGAGTGAATTTGGGCTAAGGAGAACACTGTGTATATTTGACTTTTGGATTATTGCTTTAAAGGGGAAGTACACAGAATTATACGAATTTCTGCATAGTTGAGTGTGTGAGATGTAAACAGAGTGATTCAGAGTGGTTTGGTGTGAAATGGTTCAGATGTCTTTACAGTGGTGGTGATAGGAACCAGGGGTCGCCATGACTACAACACAAATATAGACATTTTATTTACTATCCAGAACCACCAGTGAACCTACACGAGTCTTCTGAGTTTATATGGAATGTTGATGATGGAAAATAGTGGAAAATCTGGAATAATAAGTTTTCTTTGGGGACTATTTTGCCTCACAGCACCCTGCATATTATGTATCCCTCCACCATGAATGGAGTTTAAGTTGTCAGAACTATTATAAAACAGTGTCTCAGTCATCAGGCTGTGAATTCATAACCATTTCATGTAGTAACTTTCTGTGAGGGAGCTTTTAGAGGTGGACGCCTGGTTCCTATCACCACCACTGTGAACAGTTCTGACTCTCTAGAACGGAGTGTTTCACCCCAAACCACTCTGAAAGACTCTGTTTACATCTTAAGCCTTTAAATAGTGAGAGATTTTGAAAAACTGGTGGAATTGCCCTTTAACTGAAGCATTTTTCCTTCTGCAGCCAGTGTGAGAGAAACCCCTGCCCCATGGAGAGTCGTTCCTGCCCGCAGGCGCCAAAAACGGTCTCCTACCACTACATCTCACTGCCCTCCAACCTGCGGACCCCAGCCACCCTGTTCCGCATGGCCACCGCTGCCGCGCCGGGCCGCTCCGGCCCAGACAGCCTGCGCTTCGGCATCGCCGGAGGGGGAGACGCGCGGAGCCTCTTCGCCATGCAGCGCTCGGACCGCCAGACCGGCGAACTGATCCTGGTCCAGCCGCTGGTCGGGCCGCAGGAGCTCAGCGTGGACGTGGACATGGCGGAATATTCGGACCGCACCTTCCAGGCCAAACACTTGGCCCGAGTCCACGTGCTGGTCTCTCCCTATGAGTTCTAAGGAGAACTTTATCAGCCCTGCTGTTGTATTGGGTGTTCAAGCATTCAGCAAGTTGAAGAGCAGTTAAAGGAACATTTTACCCCAAAATGCAATCAAGACTGTTTATGAGCGAAAACCTGTGGGGACCAGTGAGCATGATCTCATTAGCATCATACCCACTGGCCTCAGCATCTCTCATTCATTACTGTGTTTCAGGGGCGTAGCCAAGGGGGGCCGATATACGAAAACTCCATTCAAATTAGATCACACACACCTTCATCATGAGCACATTCAGATAGTATTCGAATGATGTCACTCTTGTCACCACCACCATATTGTTAACATACCACCGGTCAGCTCAGTGACAGTGAAGACAGCTGTGCTTGTAGAGCCACTGTTTGCACAGTGTTAGTGAATAAAGCATCCTGACAGACCAAATATACCCATGATGAGCTGCTGCTTCATGGCTGTAGCAACAACAGTAACAGAAACCTAAACGCTCTGAGCTTTTGTAGATTTTACAGTGTCCTGGCTGTCCGACGCCGTGAGGGCAAAGAAGGAGAAACCTTCAGAGAGAATAAACAGGAGAAACTTTCAGCATCTCCTCAAAACACTACCTGAATCTGCTGTCATCAGTCTCAAGTCAAGTTTCAAGTGACATTGATTGATGATTGACTTTCACAGTCTAACCATTTACACTATATTGCCAAAAGTATTCAGTCACCTATCCAAATCACTGAATTCAGGTGTTCCAATCACTTCCATGGCCACAGGTATATAAAACCAAGCACCTAGGCCTGCAGACTGCTTCTACAGACATTAGTGAAAGAATGTGTCGCTCTCAGGAGCTCAGTGAACTCCAGCGTGGTACCGTGATAGGATGCAACCTGTGCAACAAGTTCAGTTGTGAAATTTCCTCACTACTAAATATTCCACAGTCAACTGTCAGTGGGATTATAACAAAGTGGAAGCGATTTGGAACGACAGCAACTCAGCCACGAAGTGGTCGGCCAGGTAAAATGACAGAGCGGGGTCAGCGGATGCTGAGGCGCATAGTGCGCAGAGGTCACCAACTTTCTGTAGAGTCAATCACTACAGACCTCCAAACTTCATGTGGCCTTCAGATCAGCTCAAGAACAGCGTAGAGAGCTTCATGGAATGGGTTTCCATAGCTGAGCAGCTGCATCCAAGCCTTACAGCACCAAGCGCAGTACAAAGTGTTGAATGCAGTGGTCTAAAGCGCCGCCACTGGACTCTAGAGCAGTGGAGACATGTTCTCTGGAGTGACCAATCACGCTTCTCCGTCTGGCAATCCGATGGACGAGTCTGGGTTTGGCAGTTGCCAGGAGACGGCACTTGTCTGACTGTATTGTGCCGAGTGTAAAGTTTGGTGGAGGGGGGATTCTGGTGTGGGGTTGTGTTTCAGGAGTTGGGCTCGGCCCCTTAGTTCCAGTGAAAGGAACTCTTAATGCTTCAGCACCAAGAGATTTTGGACAATTTCATGCTCCCAACTCTGTGGGAACAGTTTGGGGACGGCCCCTTACTGTTCCAACATGACTGCGCACCAGTGCACAAAGCAGCTCCATAAAGACACAGACGAGCGAGTTTGGTGTGGAAGAACTTGACTGGCCTGCACAGAGTCCTGACCTCAACCCGATAGAACACCTTTGGGATGAATTAGAGCGGAGACTGTGAGCCAGGCCTTCTCGTCCAACATCAGTGTCTGACCTCACAAATGCGCTTCTGGAAGAATGGTCAAAAATTCCCATAAACACTCCTAACCCTTGTGGAAAGCCTTCCCAGAAGAGTTGAAGCTGTTATAGCTGCAAAGGGTGGGCCGACATCATATTAAACCCTATGGATTAAGAATGGGATGTCACTCAATTTCATATGCATGTGAAGGAACGAGCGAATACTTTTGGCAATATAGTGTATGTCTAGATCTCTTATGCTTTAGCTCCACAATGAATGCAGTCTAGAGGACATGAGAACGTTAGCAGGGCTCATGTAACTTAAATCAACTCCAGGGTTGGGATGGCTACTGAAAAATTAGTAGCTAGATACTTTGTAGCTGCTTTCCCAAAATTTGTATCTAGCTACAATTTAGCTACATTTCCAGAAAAAAATAGTGCTACTTTTTAGCTACTTTTTGAAAAGTAGTGCTACTTTTTAGCTACTTTCTAAGCGTGACTGTCAGAATGTTTGTGAATCTCCACCTGACACCAAACAAGCCCGACTGACAGTGTGAACAAGACACTGCATTTAATCATGTGGCAGAAAGAAACAGACAATTGAAAAGCAGCTAATATACAAAAAGATCACCAAACAGTGAGTTTAAGTGTAACCAACAATCAAACTTACACAACCAAAGGCCTGATACCCAACAAAAACTTAGACTAAAGGCAAAGTCAGTCATTCCAGGCTTTTTTCTAACAAAAATCTACAGAAATAACTGAATTCAAACCAAACAACCAAAGCATTGTCCGCTGTTGAAATAAAACTGCTCCAATGTAAACATTTCAGTATGATCTGTACAGAAATGACATTCAGAGTCCTTTAAACTTCAGCAACACTTCAGCCTCAAAATCCTCATCAGTGACTCTGACTCTGTTTGGGCTGAAAATCAGGCCTGAATAATCTCTCCATTGCTGCAGCGCTGCTGCGGCTCCACAGCAGAACTAGATTTTTAGGTAAAATAGCATAATAATCCTCTTTTACTGTAAAATCATTATAACACACAGTTCAAACACAGTTTTCACAATAAATGATCTTAAACTCTGGAGTTAATGTAAAACTGCTAATTCATGAAGATCAGCACAGACTGCTGGTCACCATAGCAACAGAGACAACAGTCTCGCCTAGCTAGTTGCTGACGAAACGGCAAAGAGAGAGATTTAAGACGGACATCGATCATTTGGAGGCTAACTAGCTGCTTTCCTGATATGTTTAATCTGCAACTGTCAAACACTAAGTTGTGAAGCTTAAGTCAGTTTCTCATTCACCAGCTTCTCGTTCGAATTGTCCTATTTCACCTTAAATGGCGCAGCAGTACAATCTGGCGCCTCAGGCACCATTTAAGGGGGAACGCAAAAAATCAAACAAAAAGGTGGTGAAAGAGAAACTGAAGCCTCATAAAAAGTCGAACGTTAAGAGACATTTTACAGGAAACTCTACTTTTGTGGAAAAGTTTCCTGACTGAGATGTGAGAAAAGCAGCTACAGATGACCTAAAACTTAAAGCAGAGCAAAGCGAGTCTGTGTATTTGTTTATATTATTTTTAGCCTGTACCAGCACATCAGCACGTACTGAGACATATTTACTGCCAAGATGGTAAAACGCACATAAAACGTGGCTCCCAAGGTGGTTTCATTTTTGTTGAAAGGACAAAATGGCTCTCCTTAACATTTGTGTTGCGACCCCTGAGCTAAGCCTGCTAGTAAGGGGTGATCATTGCATGGGGCAAGCGTGTGACCGTTTGCTCGAATTGACTGAAGCCTGTTTAAAATTATCGCTACAGCTACACAAAAATTTGTAGGCGCCACAGCTGTTAGCCACATTTCATAAAACTGTAGCGGCTACAGCTGTTAGCTACAAAAAGTAGCGCGCTACTTAGCTACTCCCCCGTCCCACGACTGCCTCTAATCGGATTGGATTCAGAGTCCAGACTGTTACACCATGGAACCACCTGAGTTCACCTGAGTTAAAATCCAGCTCTCTTTATCAGATTTCTCGATCAGATTTCTAGACTTCACTCTGATCTAAGGAATCAGAGTGTGCTGTTTACATGACCATTTGAATAATCAGAAAACTGCAGAAACCCAATTATGATCAGATTATTAAGTGCATGTAAACGCACTCAGTGAATTGTGGAGGAATTTTGAAAATCTGGTGGAAGTCCCCTCTAACTGAACTCTCAGTATCTGTAAAATACACATGTTAATTCTCTTCGTGAGGCCCGGCTGATCGTTATGCTCAGTAATGTAACGGTAGCGTCACTTGCTGACCTGTGCTTGTCATTAAAGTCCCCTTTTTGGAGAAATGACCTGTGTTTAGATGAAATATTCTCTCTTTCTGTGCTTAGCTTGAACAGCAGGCTTGGTCAGGGCTTGTCTACCATCAGGTGACACCAAGCTTTAGGGTCTGAGTACGAGGACAAGAGCAGGGTAGAGTGGGAAAGTGAGTTTATGATGTGAGTGAATGAAATGAAAGTGAATGACTGTACATACAATACAAATATGCAGATAAATAGATGAACATAATCATGAAAATGTTTGTAATGATTGATGAACTGTTTTTTGTGACCAGATCAGAGCTGAGTTATTGGAACTGTTTTATAACCATGATCACGACACCTGAACGAGCACTGATGTCTTTAGAAACCAACAGTAGCACTTCTTGGCTGTTGTTAAATTCTTTTTATACACCTGCGTGTCAGATTGTGTGTTATTTTTACAATATAGTTTAATCCAATGTTTCACTGATGCCCAAATCACAGATAAAAGAAAGTAGCTTTATGTGAAATATCAACACGCTCGGTTTATTATACTGCATATCACTGCTGTCGGAACAAAACCTCGTATCTCCAAAATGGTAACTTTACAGGAGAAGGAAAAAACTTACTTTACTTTCAATGTAAGTCAATGGAACCAGAATTTTTTCCAAGTCATTTTTGGTCATTTCTTTTGGTCCATGCATCATGAAATTTATACATAATGTAAAGGGTAACAGGCATTTTCAAATTATTTCACAAACTAAAAAATGGAGATCTGAGGTTTTGTCCCAACAGCAGTGATATAGGCCTTTAAAGGGCCCATATCCGACAGTTTTTGAGGTCGTTTGTGTTGTTTTATGTACCA
Source organism: Colossoma macropomum (assembly GCF_904425465.1). Classification (NCBI taxonomy): domain Eukaryota; kingdom Metazoa; phylum Chordata; class Actinopteri; order Characiformes; family Serrasalmidae; genus Colossoma; species Colossoma macropomum. The sequence goes on from NW_023494791.1 coordinate 1,517,687, forward strand.
AAAACGACCATAATTCCTTTAACGTTACCTTTATCTCTTAGAATTGCCTTTTAGACTGATATATGCAAATGAGCTATGTTCTGATTGGCTGCCCTGCATTGTGCCTTCATTCAAAAAGCAGACCAGGCTGAAACACTCTTTATAACTTCAGTGTGAGTGGGTGGGGTTAAACTGCTGTAGGCTGAAAAGGCAGATGTATGTAGATGTGTTGATGTTTGTGACATCAAAAATTCAAAATGGGCTGTTTTTACTACTAGTTTCCATGTATGGACCGTACGGAGTGGCCACGCTCTGAAACCTGTTTAGTGTTTATGTACTACATCAACATTTTTCTGAGAATTACTTGGTTTTCCAGGATATGGGCCCTTTAACAGAACACATCTTGTGAATTATGAGAGACTGGACATTTTTCCAGGATGAATAATGACAGCTTTTCATTGGTCTACTCTCAAAATATCCTGATTGGGCTGATAAGCACCTGAATATGTAAAATATTCATAACCATAATAGGTCTTGTATCTGTGTTGAAATCAGACTCCACGTCTTTTCACATGTATTCCTTTTTATATTCCTGTTTTGCACAGAAATACTGAATACTTCATGAAATGATGAAATAAAATGATATGTAATGATTCTTCCCTGTGTGCAGCTCTCAGCTATGGCGGTTATTTTAGTAGAGAACGGTTTTGATACAGAGGACAAAACTATTGAACTATTGGTTGTTGAGCAGTTCTGACTTTGTGAGCACTGTTAAAACTTTTATTTCAGTTCATATCAGCAAATATCAGCTTCTGTAGTTACACACTCACCGTTCTAAGGTCGGGAAAGGTCACTTATTTTAGCCCAATATTTTCCCTTTTCTTTTATCATTTTAGGCATGATGTCCAGCATAAACACCTCAGAATATAATGCAACTGTTGGGACAATTTTTGTCATTTTTCATCTTTTGAAATAATTTGGAAAAGGCAGTTGTCTTTTATGTTGTCTCAAAATTTCATGATTAATGGGCCAACAGAAATGCTCCAAAATGACTCCGAAAAAATATTTCTCCATTTACTTCCATTAAAAGCTAAGAACATTTTTCCTCATCCTATAAAGTTACCTTTTTGGAGATGAGAGGTTTTGTTCCAACAGCAGCAATAAACAAATTATTAATGTCTAAATTTTATAGCACACTCTATCCACACTCTTAAAAAAGAAGGTTCTTCAAGGGTTCTTCAATAAAGGCAATTTTACAACCATACGTTCTATATCCACCGATCAGGCATTACATTCTGACCACCTCCTTGTTTCTACACTCATTGTCCATTTTATCAGCTCCACTTACTATATAGGGTCACTTTGTAGTTCTACAGTTACAGACTGTAGTCCATCTGTTTCTCTGATACTTTGTTAGCCCCCTTTTACCCTGTTCTTCAGTGGTCAGGACCCCCATGGACCCTCACAGAGCAGGTACTATTTGGGTGGTGGGTCATTCTCAGCACTGCAGTAACACTGACGTGGTGGTGGTGTGTTAGTGTGTGTTGTGCTGGTCTGAGTGGATCAGACACAGCAGTGCTGCTGGATATTTTAAACACCTCAGTGTCACTGCTGGACTGAGAATTGTCCACCGACCAAAAATATCCAGCCAACAGCGTCCTGTGGGCAGCGTCCTGTGACCACTGATGAAGGACTAGAGGATGACCAACACAAACTGTGCAGCAGCAGATGAGCTATCGTCTCTGACTTTACATCTACAAGGTGGACTGACAAGGTAGGAGTGTCTAATAGGGTGGACAGTGAGTGGACTCAGAGTTTAAAAACTCCAGCAGCACTGCTGTGTCTGATCCACTCGTACCAGCACAACACACACTAGCACCAAAAATGGTTCTTCTGTTGTGACAAGCTTGACTTCGTAACAATAGGAGTTGTTGGTGCTGTATAGAACCATACACAACACATTCTACATCAATTTGAAGAACCATTTCACCAGGCAAAGAACCATTTGAGCATGCAAATGGTTCTGTTTAGAGCTCTCTTGTTTAGAACTCCAAGAACCCTTGAAGAACCATCTCTTTAAAGTGTGCAGTGATGTCAGAATTAAAGGAATGTCAGGACCAATAACTGTCAGGAAATTAAAGAATATACCTCGATGTGTTTTTCAATTATCTGTTTGTGAGAGAGACATAAAGAAAGGAAGGTAATGTTGACCACATGTTCTCTCTCTCTCTCTCTCTCTCTCTCTCTCTCTCTCGCTTTGAGTTGCAATAAGAAGATCAAAGGAACCACAAGTTTCCAGAAGCACATGTTTGGACCGAGGAACCACGTTTCCAAATGACAATGCTGTCTAATGGCCAAACCTCGCTGTGTAATTATTAGTAGCATGCCTGGGTTCTGTCCAGGCTCCTTTGAAGCTCGTGCACACGGTTTTAAAGTTGGGGTGCGGGGATTTTGCCCAAACAGTCTCCCACAACCAGGAAATTTCACTACCAAACACGCTGGGATTCCACTGAGGCCTGGCTTTAAAGGGCTCCTACATTTTTCTTGTACTTTATTTTTCCCCCCTCAGGTCCATTTATAACATTTGTGCTTTTATGTGCCAAAAACAGTCAAAACTCATTTCTGCATGACCATTTTTCAAAATCTCTTTATCCCTTAGAATTTTATTACTGTGCTTTTAAGACTGATATATATAAACGAGGTCTCGTCTGATTGGCTCAAGGCCTGGACGATAGGATGATGTAATCAGATATTGTCAATGATGGACAAGTAATCCGATGGTGATGTGTAAAAGGCGATAGTCAACATTTTGGGAAAAGAACTGAGAGTTAGAGAGGAGGAATTCGATTTAAACAGCTTGTGAATATGTTGGGAAACTGGGGTTCACAATTAAGCAGTGTGTGTGCGCCCCAATAGTCTGAGAGAGAGAGAGAGAGAGAGGGAGAGACAGAGAGAGAGAGAGACACAGAGAGAGAGAGAGAAAGAGAGACACAGAGAGAGAGAGAGAGGGAGAGAGAGAGACACAGAGAGAGAGAGAGAGGGAGAGAGACAGAGCGAGAGAGAGAGAGAGACACAGAGAGAGAGAGAGAGAGAGAGAGAGGGAGAGACAGAGAGAGAGAGAGAGAGAGAGACACAGAGAGAGAGAGAGAGAGAGAGAGAGAGAGACAGAGAGAGAGAGAGAGGGAGAGAGACAGAGCGAGAGAGAGAGAGAGACACAGAGAGAGAGAGAGAGAGAGAGAGAGACAGAGAGAGAGAGAGAGAGAGAGAGAGAGAGAGGTTAAAGAAGCTGTTAGTCTCTCCATTTTTTTGTGCTTATTTCCGGCACCCCTTCTTCGTTCTCTTCTAACATGAAAAGCCTATTGAATAACTTCATTTGGAGCGATCATAGCCAAGGCTTTGTTTATAATTACTTTATCTTCCATATCCCACGTGTCAAACACAAGGCCTGCGGCCAGTTTAGGCCTGCGACACAATCCTATGCGGCCCGCAAAATAGTTTAATGTTATTAATATTAGCCCGTTTCAAAACGCGCTGAACTACAGTTCCCAGCATGCACTGCAGCGTAATGTGTGCTCTGACTCTCCTACCCCAACAGCAGTCTATGAGACAGCAGTTACACCACAATTCTACACATTTCTACACAATTCCACATCAGTCATATCACCAAACACACTAACTGCAGTTCAGACGATATAAACGCTTAACCTCAGCTCAGCAGCTCAGAAACTGAGCCCAAGCATTGATGAAAGAACAGACGCCAGGTGTCTAGTTTAAGATAATAGGTAGGTTTAAAGACCTATTCATGTAATATTTCAAGGTCTACGGCTCCGAGTAGAACCTCCTCCACAAACACCCCCCCCCCTCAGACCTCACACACCTACAGCACCTAAACTGTGGAATTCAGCACGATTTCCAGTAGGGGTGGGGAAAAAATCGATTCTTAGATGCATCGTGATGTGGACGTGAACGATTCTGAATCGATTCACAAATGTCAAAAAACGATTTTCTAAATATTTAATTTCTAACGTAACGTTGACGGAACGCAAAAGGCGGAACTTGGAAGTGGGGAAGTGCAGCGCCCGGACAGTCTGTGGTGGCACATAACAAAAACACTACTGGATGAATGAGAAATCCGAGCGGCTCCCTCTGCATTAAAGCCAGGTTAGGTCAGGAGTCACAACACAAATGATAAGAAGAGACATTTTGTCCTTTCAGCAAAGATCAAACCACCTTGGGAGCCACAACATTTAATGTCCAGTATGTGTTAATGTCCTACTATAAGTTAGGTTAAAATATATACGAAAACGCGGATTTACTTTGCTCTGCTTTAAGCTGTAGCTATAGCCGCTTCAAAATAAAAGATGCATCAAGATTCATTGATAATCGTTTTATAATCGCATCGCAGCCTCTGAATCGTAATCGAATCGAATCGTGAGGTGCCTAGAGATTCCCACCCCTAATTTCCGGTGTCCAATATAATCAATACTCCATGTGGAACGTACTTTTAAAATATCTCTATAATGTAAAGATACTACCTAAGTACCTAATGTGCAATTCGGGTAAAATATCTTTACAGTGTAAATATTTGTTGCCTTTAAATTTATAACCATCACTGCACTCACTGCACTGTTATTATACTTCATATCCTAATGTTACTGCACTATTCATATTCCTCCCACAGGACATACTACCTCATAGTACGCTCTCCACTCACTCAGTACATATGTATATTATAAATTCTTTCAAAAACTGAAAAATGGCAAAAAATGGAGATCTGAGGTTTTGTCCCAGCAGCAGTGATAAAGGCCTTTAAAGGGCCCATATCCTACAAGTACACTTGTAACGTTTGTGTTGTTTTATGTACCAAAAACGACCATAATTCCTTTAACGTTACCTTTATCTCTTAGCATTGCCTTTTAGACTGATATATGCAAATGAGCTTTGTTCTGATTGGCTGCCCTGCATTGTGCCTTCGTTCAAAAAGCAGTCCAGGCTGAAACACTCTTTATAACTTCAGTGTGAGTGGGTGGGGTTAAACTGCTGTAGGCTGAACAGGCAGATGTATGTAGATGTGTTGATGTTTGTGACATCACAAATTCAAAATGGGCTGTTTTTACTACTTAGTTTCCATGTATGGACCGTACGGAGTGGCCACGCTCTGAAACCTGTTTAGTGTTTATGTACTACATCAACATTTTTCTGAGAATTACTTGGTTTTCCAGGATATGGGCCCTTTAACAGAACACATCTTGTGAATTATGAGAGACTGGACATTTTTCCAGGATGAATAATGACAGCTTTTCATTGGTCTACTCTCAAAATATCCTGATTGGGCTGATAAGCACCTGAATATGTAAAATATTCATAACCATAATAGGTCTTGTATCTGTGTTGAAATCAGACTCCACGTCTTTTCACATGTATTCCTTTTTATATTCCTGTTTTGCACAGAAATACTGAATACTTCATGAAATGATGAAATAAAATGATATGTAATGATTCTTCCCTGTGTGCAGCTCTCAGCTATGGCGGTTATTTTAGTAGAGAACGGTTTTGATACAGAGGACAAAACTATTGAACTATTGGTTGTTGAGCAGTTCTGACTTTGTGAGCACTGTTAAAACTTTTATTTCAGTTCATATCAGCGAATATCAGCTTCTGTAGTTATGACAATAAAGTTGAAACTAATCTAATCTAATCTAGAGTTGTTTATACTGTTAATTTTTGTGAAGGACAGTGTTTATATTTTTATCTTATTTACTTATTTATTTACTTTAGGTATTATATATTTTTTATATAGTAAAAAGTAACAAACTGTAAACTTGTTCAGTAATTATAAAGGTTAATTACTCTGTTAATTCTCTTTGTGCTACTTCTTTTCTTGAGTGTCTTGCTCTCCTTTTGCTGCTGTAGCACTGAGAATTTCCCCTCTGTGGGACTAACAAAGGATTATCTCATTTTTAATCTTATTTTACTGTTAAGTAGTTTTTTGCGTATTTTAAATAAACAGTGGTCAGTTCAGTTTATGGCAAAATGTTAATTAGATATAAAATAAAACACAGACGTTCTCTGGCCCACGGATTTGGTGAGATTTTTTAATAAGGCCCTTTTAGTGGTTGAGTTTGACACCCCTGTTCAATACGCTACAGCTAGTCTACTAATTCACAACTTGTTATTGTATTTCTTGGCCGCCCAACTGAGATCAGCTTTCTTTTGGTTCTACACTTCATCCCGTTTACCCTGAGTTCAGATGGAGAGCTGGTGGAGAACTGGACCTCAGCACTTACACACGCTCTGATTCCTTAAACGCACTGAAGCAGAAAACATCCAACCCCTGTATTATAAACACTGTTAGGGTCTGGCATGAAACACATACTCTGCTTGGAGAGACGCCGGTATGATCCCAGTTCTCTCCTGTTTGGGCTACACAGTGTTACTCCTACTCCGACTCTGGATTCAAAGTGTCGCCTCAAAAAGGTTTCTGAAAAGTGTAAAGTGCCAGACCTCTGTGCTGATGGGACCCTGACATCTTTTGAAGATCTTAAAGAAAAAATAATTTTGTGTTCTAAAACACAATCCTCACAACGGCCACCTTTACTACTACTGGACATACAGCAGTGACTCCTACTCAAAAAATCAAGCTTTGGCTGACTTACTAAGGCTGTTTAGGCCGGTCAAGAATTGTTATTGGTTAGTCTCAGCTGAGGAGAATTCCAGAGCGCAATAAATTCTCTAATCTTGTGCTCAATTCAACAACAACGTTTCTTCTAAGCAGCTGGAGGATCTGAAACTCTCAGATAGACTTGCGTGTATGGTGCTAGAAAGGCAAAGCAAAACCCCCACATGACAGCAAAGGGCCTGTAGGAAGATGCAGCTCATTGTTCCTCAACGCTGGTCCATTTAAATCTGCGTCTGTATCTTTGTGATGATCCAGCTCAGAAATCCAGTTCAAACACTTCCTGAATCTGTAGAGTCGCCCTTTCCATTCCATCTTATCTCGAGATCATACGACACTCACATCCGGAGTTATGAGCCTATGAAGAGGGGCTGAGATACATGTCATCTGCCTCTCACCGTGTGGAACTGGTGGATTCGTGTGTCCGTCTACATTCTGTGTGAAACTGACCAATGGACACTCAGGAAATCACTAAGGACTGACCATCACGCCGGAAACCCTTCATTCTTCATTCAGTCCACATCGGAGACTCATGTGAAACGGCGTGCAGAGAGTTTACAGCTGCTGAAGCTGCTGCAGCGGTTTTGGAAAGTAGTGATGAAGATAACGGAGCATTTAGATATGAAACATATGAGGATCATGATATATGAAGAGCCTTTAGAGGAGAAATGATCTCAGAGCCCATAGGGGAAAAAATATGTCTTAGGCAAAAACTATCATAAAACAGTGTCTCAGTCATCAGGCAGTGAATTCATAACCATTTCATGTAGTAACTTTCTGTGAGGGAGCTTTTAGAGGTGGACGTCTGGTTCCTATCACCACCACTGTGAACAGTTCTGACTCTGACTTTGTTTACATCAAAACCGTTTAATTATGCAGAAATTTGGAAAAATCTGAATTCCCCTTTAAGAATGTTTCAGAGATTGTTCGTTTGTTGCGACAGTGACACCGTGACCTTGATAAGAAGCGAGTGAAGTCAGTCCTCACAGCTGGCTATAAATCAACAGTGCTGATAGACTCAGACGTCTCTGTCAGGAACCTCACGACCTCAGTGATCCCGTAATTACAGCTTCAGAGGACCCGTTCATAATCCTGTCCTCAGACTCACCAGCCACACAGAGCAGCTCTGCCTGCAGGTCAGGAGTTCAGGAGGGGAAGGTCACCTGCTGAAGAGCACAGCCACGTGAGCTGAAGAGGAGGTGGCGGCATGATGAGGGTTACAGAGTTTACACTTATAGGAATATCAGGTTGGTGTTGTAAGGAATATCAGGTTGGCTGAACGTCCCTGAACAACACCTTGTTTTTAGTTTGTGCAACAATATTTGGCAAATAGTTGTAACTAGTCAACTAATAAATCCACTACACTGCAAAAAATTATTTCTTAGCAAGTGAAAACATCTTAAGTCTCATTCTGAGACTGCTCTAGTAATATTATATGATTATTTAACTAATTTCTCGATTTTTTTTTTTACTTGTTTGAGGTCATTTTCTCTTACAAAAGTGTCTTATTTCATTGGCAGATCATTTTACTTGTTTTAAGCATTATTTCTTAAAATCAGCAAAATTATCTTCACTATTTCTTGAAACAAGTAAAATGATCTGCCAATGAAATAAGACACTTTCACCAGAAAAAACTGCTTAAAAGAAGTAAAAATGTCCAGAAATAAGTTGAATAATCTTACAATATCCTTGCAACAATCTCAATGAGAAATATTAGATATATTGGCTAGACTTATGATGTTTTCTTAAGTCTCTCCACTGATTTTCAGTGTTGTGTGAGGGAGCAGGAGGGTAACCAGCCCACGGCAGGCGGGAGCGGGACAAAACAATTAATTAATGAACAGCCTAAATAAAGTAGAACGATCAATAAATCATATATAAACAATATAAAATGACAGTAAAACAGTTCAAACGAATGAAGTCATTCTAAAGAATTGCAAAGCCGCCGCTCATGTAAACAACACGCAGATTCTCGTAGCTCACAGAGACGGAGCCTTTAGTCCAACGCCCACAGCTGCCCAGCCCAACACCAACAATAACCGCTCTGTGGTTTAGTTCCTGCTCTGTGTTTAAATGGTGAATAAATGGCGTTTGGTGAAGTTACTCACAGTGAGCCTGATGACCACGACTGACCTGTTATTTCAGCAGAGAATAACGTGTTTGTGAACAGACTGTGTCAGATATTGGATGTCAGTTCGCCTTGACGGAGCTGTGCAGGCGGGAGCGGGACAAAACGTTTCGGTTGCGGGCGGCAGCGGGATAAATGATTCTGATTTTGTGCGGGAGTGGGCGGAAAAGGGACTGAAAAAAAGTCCCACGCAGACGTCTGAAGTACGGCACGGGGTAAGAAGCGCAGTCAACACTCAGGTTGAAAGAACGGACATCAGTTTTTCTGCTAAACGATGTATAAAGTAATTTATGACTTACAACACGCAGATTCTCGTAGCTCACAGAGACGGAGCCTTTAGTCCAACGCCCACAGCTGCCCAGCCCAACACCAACAATAACCGCTCTGTGGTTTAGTTCCTGCTCTGTATTTAAATGGTGAATAAATGGCGTTTGGTGAAGTTACTCACAGTGAGCCTGATGACCACGACTGACCTGTTATTTCAGCAGAGAATAACGTGTTTGTGAACAGACTGTGTCAGATATTGGATGTCAGTTCGCCTTGACGGAGCTGTGCAGGCGGGAGCGGGACAAAACGTTTCGGTTGCGGGCGGCAGTGGGATAAATGATTCTGATTTTGTGCGGGAGTGGGCGGAAAAGGGACTGAAAAAAAGTCCCACGCAGACGTCTGAAGTACGGCACGGGGTAAGAAGCGCAGTCAACACTCAGGTTGAAAGAACGGACATCAGTTTTTCTGCTAAACGATGTCTAAAGTAATTTATTACTGTGTAAATACTACACACAATGAAACCAAGTCTACAAGCTACATAAGACTGAGCTGAAATACAGCCTATAAACCAGACCCTATGGTGCACTTCCCGAACGCGTTGTTAAGCAACCACCATGGTGACCATGGAGTGAAAGCGTTCAAAATGATAGTGTCTCTATCATTTAACGTGTTGCACAACACTTTCCAATAGAGTCTGGCTGCAGACATGAGCTGCGTCCCAATTTAGACAGAGAGGAGCATCTCCAGCTCTAATAAATGAAAAAAATAAAAAACTAAAAGTTTCTGCCTCCGTCTTTAAAGAACTTTAAAAGAACTCAACAGGAGTGGTGTTTCATGACACAGCGGTGAGGGCGGGAACAGCGGTGCTGTGACACAAACAGGAAAGCCACCGTAGAGCAGACCGTCTCATTTCGGTTCAGCCTTCGCGGGTCTAAGCAGCCTTCGAAGGATGCAGCCCCTGAATTGGGACACAGTGATGCACTCTCAGCCAGATTCACTCTCAGCCCCAGTGACGTCACGTGCACATGCACTCTCTGCCACAATGGCAGAAGCCGCCCAACGGCACGGGAACTTTTGGCTGCTGCTGTTCAGTGACATCATCACTTACTCCATTTTTCGTCCACAACACAGCTGGAGAGTTACATTTAATGGACCTCCCTGTTGAAAAAAGTCATAGAACCAAAAGTGTCTGTTGGTTCCTGGTGGTTTTCAGTAGTCGCTAATGGTGTTCTGTGCTTTCCTGATGGGTTGATATCACAGTATAAAGGATTCTGATCATTTAATCAGCTGATTCCAGATACATTTGCTCGTTTCCTAATGGCCTCTAATGGCAACCATCAAGCCAATTCCCGTTAGGAAGCAAAACCATCAGGTTTTATTCCTAACGGTTCTAATTGTCTTCAGCATGGCTTTCATGAGTTTCGGTAGCCTGTTTGTTTTTTTTTCTGCAAGTAAAGTCGACATTCATGTCGTATCGTCATGGTTTTACTGTGAAAGTTTCCAGATTTAATTACCTTTATTATCAGTATGACAACGTTAATATGTGTTCAGTGCAGCTCTTGTTGCCCAGCAGTTCGTGTTTCGCTGTTTTTCCTCATTAAACTCACAAAAACTCCATCGTGTCAGAGCAGCACTGACGTCATCAATAGGCTGGCGGTGCATGTCAGGCTGAGAGTGCATGTCTGCAGTCAGACCTTCTCACACTTTTGGGAAATGCAGGTTGGTTTAGAGAACCGTTGACTCTGATAGGAAAGGGCCGTTTAACTGACATGCAAAACATCCAATCGTGGAGCGTTTAGCACAATGTTCAATGTTCACACTGCAGCTGCACGCCAAACTTACTCCCTATGATTTCAAACTAAATTCAGGAGTAACTTCTTGAAAACAGGATTGGTCAATCTACACAGATGCAGCTGCTCTCTACTAGCATTTAGCTTGATAAACACTTGAGCTTTAAGGCAGGGCATGGACGCACAGATGGCCAGAGCCAGTTTAAACTCTCAGTCAGAGGTGAGATTCTGAGAGCTGAGGTGATTTTATCGTGCAGTTTACATCAGACAGTCTGTGCACTGCTGTGTCTGAGACTGAAAGTCAACAAAAACTCTTCTTCAGTGAACGTCTCTCACCTCAACACTGCAAAAAATGAGCTCGTCAACTGAAATGATCTTAAATCTAGTCAATATATTGAATTTTTCTTATTTTGAGCTTGTTGTAAGCTTATTATAAAACAATTTAACTTATTTCTAGACATTTTACTTATTTTTAGTGATTTTAGTCCAATATCCCCCACAGACATTCACAACAGGACTTTTTTAGACATTCTTTCAGCAGAGACCTGCTGTGGAGCTCACGTAAATAAATGCTTTGTAGTCAGAATTAAATTTGCCAGCCTCTTTTCACTGATCATATTTATTTTGATGTATGTATTCTTATGTATTTAGGTTGAAAAGCTCGTCTCCTTTAAACAACACAGATTTGTATTGAATAAAATTGTGTTTGCACTGATTTAGCAAACTTTTTAGAGACTTTACAACTCGGTTCTCAGTCTGTTACAGTTTTCTTTTTTAATATTTGCATTCCTTTCATGTTCGGTTTTATGTTTTCATTTGTAGCAGAGATGTGCAGGATGACTGTATCATACACTGCAGAAATGGTCTCTTCTTGGGTGAAATCATGTTAAATCTATTGCCCATGTGTCGAACACAAGGCCCGAGAGCCAAGTGGCACAATCCTACCCAGCCTGCAAAATGATCAAAATGATTTAAATTTTCCATTCATATTAGCCCATTTCACCATGAGCTGCACTACAGTTCCCAGCATGCACTGCATTGTAATGTGTTCTCCCACTCCCTCCCCAACAACAATCTATGGGACAGCACCCCAAAAAAATAAATAAATAAATAGAAAAAAAAAACAGGTGTCTAAGCGAATGGGCCGGTTTAAAACTCTACTGTACACAGGTTTAACAGTTTAACAGTCCTCTGCAGCTAATATAGTCTATCGGTATACATAGGTCATTCTACAGAAACGTCCACTTTCCTATCTGTCCATAGGAGTCACTGGTGTTACTGATCCTCATTGGTGTTCCACATAATAAAGGAACACCAGAGACATTTTTAATGAACAATGCATTTTACTAAATACCTGCTACAGAGCATCAAACCACATGTTGTCAGTCATGGAAAATCCACTAAAATATGGAATTTAATCCATTTGTATTATATTTTTTCACAGTTACCTCAGAATAAAGTCGGTCACACCAGTGACTTCAGCTAAAAGCTTCATATGAAATCATGAGCTAAATGAGAAAATCTCTGATAACTGAAAGACTCAGTGGACTCACCATGAGCTTTTCTTCATAGATCCTCAGAAAACAGGTAAAAGGAAGTGGAGTGATGTCATCAGTGTGACTTTTATTTCAAAATAAGAGACGCAGTAACACCACTGACACGACTCCTGGGGACAACAACTTTCATTATATATTTTTTTATATTTATTTGGTGTTTGTTTTTCTTTGTCATTTAATTTATATGTTCCATAGTCATGTATAGATTATTGTAGTTAAAATTGCAGAAAAATGTGTTTTTTACTTCAAAATATGGCCTCAGCCTTCACACATGACTGTGGGGACGAGCTCTTCTGTGGTGCTTGTTACTCTAGATAATTGATTTAAAAACCAATATTGCTAAATTGAGGCTCAAGAAGGTGGAATTGTTAAAATAACATTGTTTTATTTGAAAATGTAAAAAATGTAACTCTAACATGTTTTTGAAGTGTAATATATCTGTAAATGTTAGGGACACAAAAATGGACATTACTGTAGAATGACCCGTACATAAAACAATTTGTTTCTATTGAAAATTAATTTTGACTCACTCAAGTATTCAGTGGCAATTTTTTCTGTTGTGGTTTTGACATATTTTGAACAAACAATGGCCAGTTGGGGTCGTGACAAAATGTTAAGTAAAAATGAAATAAAAACAAAGCTGGCCCTGGACTTGTTGAATTTTTCATCTGTTTCTCTGATACTTTGTTAGCCCCCTTTTACCCTGTTCTTCAGTGGTCAGGACCCCCATGGACCCTCACAGAGCAGGTACTATTTGGGTGGTGGATCATTCTCAGCACTGCAGTAACACTGACATGGTGGTGGTGTGTTAGTGTGTGTTGTGCTGGTACGAGTGGATCAGACACAGCAGTGCTGCTGGAGTTTTTAAACACTGTGTCCACTCACTGTCCACTCTATTAGACACTCCTACCTTGTCAGTCCACCTTGTAGATGTAAAGTCAGAGACGATAGCTCATCTGCTGCTGCACAGTTTGTGTTGGTCATCCTCTGGTCCTTCATCAGTGGTCACAGGACGCTGTTGGCTGGATGTTTTTGGTTGGTGGACTATTCTCAGTCCAGCAGTGACACTGAGGTGTTTAAAAACTCCAGCAGCACTGCTGTGTCTGATCCACTCAGACCAGCGCAACACACACTAACACACCACCACCACGTCAGTGTTACTGCAGTGCTGAGAATGATCCACCACCCAAATAGTACCTGCTCTGTGAGGGTCCATGGGGGTCCTGACCACTGAAGAACAGGGTAAAAGGGGGCTAACAAAGTATCAGAGAAACAGATGGACTACAGTCTGTAACTGTAGAACTACAAAGTGCACCTATATAGTAAGTGGAGCTGATAAAATGGACAATGAGCGTAGAAACAAGGAGGTGGTCAGAATGTTATGCCTGATCGGCTTATAAAAAAAAAAACAAAAAACATTAATTTGTACAGAACCCAGCTCCACCAGGATCTCCCCTTTTTGTGATTGTTTGCAGCCTCTTTTCTCAATATTGGCATCAACATATGCACTTTGTTTTCTTTTGCATGTCGGGGGAGTCTGCAATAAAACTTTAGAGGCAGATATTTTATTTCAACTAGTTTGGAACGTAGTGTAATGAGTTCCTGATAAAACGAGGGAGAAACAAACAGGAAAGCATAAGTGCACCTCTGAGAAACGAGAACACAGACACACGGACTCGACACTGAACAGAACACTGTGTTAAATTCACACAGAAAAGAGTTTCCCACGTTTTATACTATAATAATGTACTGAAACTACATGTATACAAATCAGCCACAGATCTGAACAGCAACATTATTCAGGAGGGACGAGGACAGAAGTTAAATAGTGCTCTCAAACTTATTTTGGTAGAACATCCAGTAGCACTGGCACTGGGTGATATCTAAAAAATAAATAAATAAATAAATAAAAACATTTAAACCGCAAAATGAGTTAAACTGAAGAGAAGAGGAACACATCTGTTTTTTAACTGGCCTGAACATCACTGGCACCCAGCTGTAACTATTTGTGCAGCCTACAGTCTTAAAAAGATGGTTCTTCAAGGGTTCTTTAGTAAAAAAAATGATTCTATTTAGAGCCCAGAGAAACCTCACTAGAACCTTTTTTTTTTTTTAAATGTTTCTATGTAGCACCAAAAACTGTTCTGCTATTGGTACAAAGTCAGGCTTGTATACAATAGCAAAACCGTTTTTGGTACCATACAGAAACATTTTAAAAAAGGTTCTACATAGAACCATATACAATACATTCTCCATCAATCTGAAGAACTGTTTAACCATGCATCAAGCATGTGAATGGTTCTGTATAAAAATCATGGTTCTAAATAGAACCACTGATCTTTTTGTACTGTGTACTTTGACTGTCATTTTTCCCCCACAGCGTACAGAGAGGTTACACTTGGACTCTTACGCCCCCTTGTGGTTTTGCAGCAGCAAATATAGTAATACAGAGACAGTACAGCATGAACGAGCTCTAACAGGGACAGAGCAGTTGTGTAAATGTCTTACAGAATAACAGAAGCTCAATTAAAGGGGGCGTATTTTTTTTTTATTTCCCATAACTCAGTGTGTGAGATGTAAACAGAGTGATTCAGAGAGGTTTGGTGTGAAATGGTTCAGATGTCTTTACAGTGGTGGTGATAGGAACCAGGGGTCGCCATGACAACAACACAGATATAGACATTTTATTTACTATCAAAACCACCAGTGAACCTACACGAGTCTTCTGAGTTTATATGGAATGTTGATGATGGAAAATAGTGGAAAATCTGAAATAATTCGTTTTCTTTGGGGATCATTTTGCCTCACAGCGCCCTGCATGTATCCCTCCACCATGAATGGAGTTTAAGTTCTCAAAACTATCATAAAACAGTGTCTCAGTCATCAGGCAGTGAATTCATAACCATTTCATGTAGTAACTTTCTGTGAGGGAGCTTTTAGAGGTGGACGTCTGGTTCCTATCACCACCACTGTGAACAGTTCTGACTCGGTAAGTTTATCTAGAACGGAGCGTTTCACACCAAACCACTCTGAACGACTGTTCAAATATTTTAAAACATCTTAAATATTGAATTTGTATCGTTCAAATTCCCCTTTGTTCATACACACACACGGCCTAGCGACACCTTAGCAACCACCTAGAACAGCATAGCAACGGCTGAACAACACATTAGCAATCACCTGGGATGCCACAACCTAGTAATACCTTAACAACCACCTGGGATACCACGACCTAGCAACACCTTAACAACCACCTACAAGAGCATAGCAACAGCCAAATAACACATTAGCAACCACCTAGAACAGCATTTCAATGGCCTAACAACACCTTAGAAACGACCTAGAACAGCATAGCAAGGACCTAGCAACACCTTAGCAACCACCTAGAACGGCATAGCAATGGCCGAACAACAAATTAGCAACCACCTGGGATAATACGACCTAGCAACACCTTAGCAACCACCTAGAACAGCATAGCAACGGCCTTAGCAACCACCTAGAACAGCATAGCAATAGCCAAACGACACATTATCAACCACCTGGGATACCATGACCTAGCAACACCTCAGCAACCACCTAGAAGAGCATAGCAATGACCGAACGACACATTAGCAACCACTTGGGATACCACGGCCTAACAACACCTTAGCAACCACCTAGAACAGCATAGCAATGGCTGAACAACACATTAGCAACCACTTGGGATACCACGACCTAGCAACACATTAGCAACCACCTACAAGAACATAGCAACGGCCAAACAACACATTAGCAACCACCTAGAACAGCATTTCAATGGCCTAACAACACCTTAGAAATGACCTAGAACAGCATAGCAAGTGCCTAGCAACACCTTAGCAACCACCTAGAACGGCATAGCAACGGCCGAACAACACATTAGCAACCACCTGGGACACCACGACCTAGCAACACCTTAGCAACCACCTAGAAGGGCATAGCAACAGCCTTAGAAACCATCTAGAACAGCATAGCAATGGCCAAACGACACATCAACCACATGGGATACCACGGCCTAGCAATACCTTAGCAACCACCTAGAACAGCACAGCAACGACCGAACGACACATTAGCAACCACCTGGGATACCACAGCCTAGCAATACCTTAGCAACCACCTAGAAGAGCACAGCAACGGCCGAACGACACATTAGCAACCACCTGGGATACCACAGCCTAGCAATACCTTAGCAACCACCTAGAACAGCATAGCAACGGCCGAACGACACATTAGCAACCACCTGGGATACCACAACCTAGCAATACCTTAGCAACCACCTAGAAGAGCATAGCAACGGCCGAACGACACATTAGCAACCACCTGGGATACCACAACCTAGCAATACCTTAGCAACCACCTAGAAGAGCATAGCAACGGCCGAACGACACATTAGCAACCACCTGGGATACCACAACCTAGCAATACCGTAGCAACCACCTAGAACAGCATAGCAACGGCCGAACGACACATTAGCAACCACCTGGGATACCACAGCCTAGCAATACCTTAGCAACCACCTAGAACAGCATAGCAACGGCCGAACGACACATTAGCAACCACCTGGGATACCACAACCTAGCAATACCTTAGCAACCACCTAGAAGAGCATAGCAACGGCCGAACGACACATTAGCAACCACCTGGGATACCACAACCTAGCAATACCTTAGCAACCACCTAGAAGAGCATAGCAACGGCCGAACGACACATTAGCAACCACCTGGGATACCACAACCTAGCAATACCGTAGCAACCACCTAGAACAGCATAGCAACGGCCGAACGACACATTAGCAACCACCTGGGATACCACAACCTAGCAATACCTTAGCAACCACCTATAACTTTTAAAGTGAAATAAGCTGTGAAGCGTTTGTCAAACATAAAACTCAAAGCTAAAACTTCGGCTCTGGCATTATTTACATTTTCTTCCTCTGTATTATTCAAACGCCTCTACCTGTTTAATTCACGCTCATGTAAAATTCATTCATGCTTTCTTTCGCCTTTAGCGTCAGTATCCAGTGACGGCCAGAGGAGGACGAGTTTCCCTTTCACGTCTCGGCTCCTCTGTTTCTTCCTGCAGCTCAGGGAGGGTTTAGTTTCCACTGTGGCCTTCGGGACAGTGAGACTATGAAAGCTGTAAAGCTGCCCTGTGAAAATGTTTACTGAAATTACAGCAACGTGAACTCATGTAAAGAAGAACATCGAGATTAAATGAATGGTTCCGCAACATCAATTTACTCAGTTCCTACCACAGATGTAGTTGATCAGTTGAGAGTCTGGCGTTTTGGTTCTTTAGTGCTGGAGCTACAAGGCTAACATCACTAACAATAGAACTCTATAGTCACCCAAATCTTTTCTGTAAATACATCCCCAAAACCACTTCTAACTCAATGAAACCACATTCAGGTCATCATTAAGGAGGAGCAGACTTGTAGATGTGGTTTAGGACAGTCTGAGTTACTGTTACGCTACATATAATGTTCACGATTTATGGTTTTACTTTTATAAATAACTGTTAATTTGGGTTTTTTAACTGAAGATAAACAGAAACAACAGAAATCACAAACTCCATACAGTCCATACAGCAGCGTGATGTGCATGCATGCAACAGTCATGTACTGCATTGGTGTCAGAATTTGGTAGAACACCTAAAGTTTCTGCCCGCAGTGTTTCACTACATGGTTTTTGTTTTGTTTGCTTATAGCTCATAGTGAGTGATACTGTGTCCTAAACCACATTGACAAGTCTGTGACACGTTAACGAAGACCTGGATACGGATTGAGTGAATTACGAGAAGTTCTGGGGATGTTTTTACAATAAATATTTGGGTGACTATTGACTTATTAAGTTTATTAGCAACATTAGCGTCGTAACTCTAGTGCTAAAAAAAACAATTTTTTGACACCAAACATGATGACCAAGCTGATCGAGACCTGGAATAAGTGTAAAAGATAAATGATTTTATCTTTGGCCGATCAATTTTTTAAAATGATTATTAATGTTAGGAAATGATCCAATATTAATCAGGCAAAACTGACCCTGATGAGCTGTGACACCTGATTCATAACTCACAACAGAACCAAAGAAAGCCCATAAAATAAAGAATCTTTATTTACATGTGAATCAAACCTATCAAAACACCAGAACATGCATGATGAAAATACATTTAACCAAAGAGGAGAGAAAAATCCTGCTGTCATTTCAGACGGCAGCATTTCTCTCTATTTGCTGATGTGAAGCGAGGTGAAGAGAACGTTCTCGTAACAAGGACAGATCGCACAGAATGAGCCTGTCCACAGCTTTGATGTGGCCAAAACAATGACAAATAAAAGTGCAGGTTAAAAATGTGTAAGAAAAAAAAAAGTTTGGTCACTGAAAAAGGCAAAGCACACAAGACGAGCACACCTGTACAGTGAATGTTATTTTTAATTAAGAGCAGATTTCCTGTGTGCAATAACTCCACAAAAGACCGACACAGACCATCTGACAAAAAAAATGGGCAAAGAAACAGTGACCACTCCTCGAAGACAGGCTATTCTTACAACTCAGCAGAACCCGAAGCGAAACAAACTGTAAGGCCTATAAAGAAGTGACACAAAACAACCCTATAATAAAATAAAAAGCAAGGCAAAGGAGGAGGAGGTACTGTATATTGCTCTTTATGTTGTGCTTAATGCTACAGAAGTTCAGTCTCCATCAGTTCCAATCAGGGCTGGAGTTTCTATACTGCACAAAAACTAATGCATCTCATTTAAATATCTATTTTTCCCCAAAAACATTTGTACTTTTCAAAGAAAAAAATGTTCTGATCGGCACAGACAGAACAAACGCAGTCAGGACAGACTCTCATTGTACTTTCAGAGGGAAGCGAACCGGCCCACCTTCATGAAACAGATAAATAACACTATGTACAGTGAAGACGACGCTTCAGGGGTCCTGGACGGAAAAAACTAACCTACAGTAAACGGAAAAAGTCTTTGGTCGTTCAACTTCATGTCCTTCCTGAATACTTCATTGTTTACACTGTTTATTATCTTAAAAAACCCCAAAGCAACCCTGAATAACAATATTTCAACACACAGTGATGCTTTACACCAACAACACGTATATAAAGCATATTCATAAACAGTATCTGAACACTCCATTAATCACATAACCATTCTGAAACAGTCATTAATGAGTAGAGCATGATGTGATGAACTGAACTCAATGAGTACGTTTACATGCACAAGAATCGGGTTTCTGTAGTGTTCTGATTTGTCAAATGATCATGTGAACAGTATACTCTGATTTAGAAATCTGATTAAGAAATGTGATAAAGAGGCTGGATTTTAGCTCAGCAATCAGACTTCTCAGCGCATGTAAACTCTTACTCTGATTTCTTTCGGAGTTCTCAGTCTGAGCGTGAGTTTCGAAAACAGACAGTGGTACCAGAAATAAGCGAGCAGCGTCGCCGCGAGATGCAGTAAAACACACTTGTAGCGACGCTGAAACCAAATACACGCTTGACGAAATGAAGGATTAAACATTCTTTATTTTCTAGATGATGTTCATATTTTCAGGTAAAGTGGCTCAATGCTTTTTTAAAAAGCCGCAGCACGAGGTTTGAGTTTTACATTACTTTTACGCCACGTTTTCTTCTGTGAGTTTATTGGCTGGTTGTAAAGGAGAAATCTGATTACTGTCTGACTCACGTAGACCCAGAGTTTCCCCATTATCTGATTACTCAAGTGCATGTAAACGCGTCGATCGGATTACTGACAAAATCTGATTTTCTGTGGTTATCGGATTATTAAGTGTAAACACACTCAGTGATGTTTAGTGAAGTTCTTATGACTATTAAAACATTAATATACAGTTTTCTTCTTTTTCAGGGAATAAATAAAGTTCTAAACACAACGTATTCAAAAGATATTCATGTTGTGCTCATTACTGATCCCTTAATAACGTTGAAAAACATTCGCATGAATACAAAAACAGCACAAATGGATGACATTTCACTCTCCTCAACATTACATGAACTGTTTCAGTTCAATAATGTAACATTTCCAGCTGGATACTGAGCCGTTAGCCTCAAGCACTTTTACTGTAGAGGAAGAAATAAAAGAGCACCACCTAGTGGCAAGGAACCAGGGACAGGTTGCCCCAGCCGTACGCAAGTTCAAATGCAGGCTACTAAGTTGAGGTTTACTTATTACTAAATCAAAACAAGTTAACTCACACAAACTAGCTTAGTAGTTACTACATTTTCACACCTCACACTTAAGCAGGTGTGATTGTTGGGGAAAACATCGGAAACTAGTTACTTCTCTGGATACTAGTTAAGGCATGATTTACAAATTGGTGGTGCAACTTATTATGGTGTAGTCTGAAACTAACTAGTGCTAAATGAGGTCTTAGTGAGGACTTTACACGCAAACTTAAGTTCAAACAGCTCCACCCAATCCTGAACCTTAATGTCATTTTACTGCATGGCTACAGGAATACTTTCATGTACGAGGAGGTACTGTAATTTGCATAAATCTCGCATGAATCAATAAATACATGCCTAACGACAAACAATTAAACAATAAAATTTGATCTCGAGTGGGCTTAGCAGTGGTGCCCATAATAGAAACTCTGGGTCTACGCTGAGTTTCTCTATGACAAAAAGAACTAAATTCTTGAAAACTGCCACCATCATGTCGGTAAATAAAATGGTTTCAAACTCGATACGTTTGGTCCTACGTATGTCTGCCCACCGAACATCACTGGATCCTCTGAGTTTCAAGGTCGTTAAGGAGCCGAATTTTGCTACATACAAGCTAACGCTGCTGTGCACTAAACTGACATCATAAAACAGGCAAGCACTCAAAAATACCCCAAACAAACCAGTAAGCTTTCTCCAGTGTGGTAGTTATGTCGCTTTGGCAGTAGTAGAGCACATCAAGAGTAGCTGGTGTTATTATATGATAGTGATCATTTAATGATAGACTTAGGCCCAGTCCCATTTCACCCCTCGCCCCCACCACTTAGCCCTCTGTTTTGCGTGTTCTCGTCTAGGGGTAGGGGGTCCCGATTCTTGTTGAGATAGAGGGGTGGGGTGAAGTGTTAGAGCTGCATGACCCTCCAAACAGGGGTTTTTCAGAGACTCCAAACAGAGAGTTATGAGAAAAAAAGAAAAACCGGCAAGATGGAGAACAAGAGACCAAAGAAACCCACAAATGTGAGAATTTTCTTTGTTAAAAAATTACGATAATATTATCGTTTAATGTCGTTTCAGTGTTTTAATGGTCCTTTTCTTCATAACAAGCATAAAAAAAAATCTCTCGGTAGCTGGCTAATTTTCCCGTTCCACCTTAAATAGTCCAGCAGTTCTGACGTCTGAAGCGCCAGAATGTAACT
Source organism: Colossoma macropomum (assembly GCF_904425465.1). Classification (NCBI taxonomy): domain Eukaryota; kingdom Metazoa; phylum Chordata; class Actinopteri; order Characiformes; family Serrasalmidae; genus Colossoma; species Colossoma macropomum. The sequence continues at coordinate 1,539,487 of NW_023494791.1, forward strand.
GCTGCACCATTTAAGGTGGAACGGGAAAATGTGATCAACAAGCTGAAGAATATCACTGAAGAATTAGGGGTGGGTGATAATAAATAATTGCCCCCCTCTTTGAAGATCATATGATGCCCTAAATGTAACTAAAGCCCAGCAGTGAGGAGCTGAACTTTACCCTCCTCTGCTGTCACTGCAGACCGGCAGGGTCGCCTACAGAGCAGCACTGGTAGCTGTTAATGAAAACATTTTTTATTTATTTTTTAGGGTCCCATTTCGCAGGGCAAGATTTCAACCACTACCAGGCCTACTACTGATGCTACTACTAGGGCGACACTCAAAAAAAGGGGTAGGGGTAAAATGAAGAAATGGGATCGGGCCTTACTTTCAGTGCGCAAGAAGGGCAGCATGGATGTAGCAAGTTTATACTTGCTCATCAATCAGAGCATCCACTGACATTCAGTGGAAAAACTGTAAACGGAATAAAACGTATCAGATTTAGAACCTTTTTTCTGGACCACAGGGCATGAAAACGGTGACTTTTGAAAATAACAATGACTACAGAATGGCTACAGAGGTCTACAGGCTGATTATTCTTTGAACAGACTTTAATTCAGGGTCTCATTTTATTTGGAAAGTCCACTACAGTCCCCTAAAGATTATCTACAGATGTTCAAATTGTTCACAAACTAGTTGTAGTTGATTCTAAACGGTGGTGGGGTTAGGGTCAGGATTCGGACCAGGGTGTGGGCTGGGCTGAGGTTGAGGTTGAGGTTAAGGTTAGGATTAGAGCCAGGCTTAGAGTTAAGGAAGATTATGGTCAATTTAGTAGATATTTAATTAAATGTAACTTGAAAGTAAATGAAGTATCTACAAAGCATCTAAAGTGGACTATCCAAATAAAGTGTTATCTTCATCATGAACTATACACCAATTTCACTCAGTATGTTTTCCATTCATTAAATTATGTTATTAAATTCATGATTATGATGATCTAAATGATTATGTAACTGTAATGGAGTGTTACTGTACTGTTAATGAATATGCTGCCAACGCTTTGTGAACATGTAGTCCGTGTAAAGCGCTACCCAACACACGAACCCCAAACAATCAAGAGTGCAAAAGTGTCGCGTTTAATAACTGGCTCTGGTCAGAGAGATCAGCTTACATCCATTGGAACGGTATGTGACGTCTGTCAAACGTGAGGGACAGACAGCGAATAGATTCGCTTAAAAAAAGAAAAAAAAGGCGGTAATACAGACGGAAGCACTGCCAGGTCAGGCAGGAAGCTCCTGTGACATCAGCATGATTCCTGTTCTTTTCTGGACATGCGGTGGGCTCTGACCCCTCAGTCTCTCTCCTCTTTTCTCTGTTCTTTATCATCTTTCTCGCTGGTGAAGACCAGTGGTGGGAACAGCAGCAGATCTTTGATCTCAGGAGGAGGACAGTTATTTGTGCTTTCACTCCATTTTTGACATCTCGTATTTTGTAGTCATGATTTCCTGCAAGAGGTTAAACGAAAGGCATTGAAAGAACATTCATTCCAATATTGACACTATTCGATATAGTTACGCGCAGGTAAAGCTCGTCGGCTTGCTGTAACGCACCTCGTCAGAGTCGAGAAGAACAGGCAGAGCACTGAAATGAAAGAAAAACAGAGAGGGGGAAAAAGACATGAAAGACATTTCATGCTTTTACTGCAGTCAGTGCACATATGCAGTTAATATATTGCAAATATTCACATCATAATATTACATTTACATTTTATATCTGCTGCTCACACCTTTAGCTGTACATATGTAATATACTTCAGTACTGGATTGTAAATGTACTCCCATCACAACCCTTACTACATTACTCACAGACTGTTTGCATACTGTCTAATATATATATGCAATAAGATATATATATTACTGTTGTCAGAAGAAAACCTCATATCTCCAAATTGGTAACTTCACAGGAGAAGCAAAAACATACTTTACTTTTAATGTAAGTCAATGGAACCAGAGTTGTTTCCGAGTCATTTTTGGTCGTTTCTTTTAGTTCATTCATCATGAAATTTACACACAATGTAAAGGACAACAGGCATTTTCACATTATGTCAAAAACTGAAAAACATCAAAAATGAAGATACAAGGTTTTCTTCCGACAAAAGCAATTATATGTATATAAACACACACACACACACACACACACATCTATCTGCACATACGGACACCTTATCGCACATCAGGCACATCTGGACATGCCAAACCTGGACACTTTATTTCAGTATCAGTATCTGCACATATTTATTCAGTATTGTCATAAATGCTGTTATCTGCGCCTCCTTGTACATCATTACTGCACTGCCTTTTTATCTCAGGATAGATCTTATTGCATATTTCTGTATATTTTTTTGTTGTATATCTGCCTGTAGATAGGTATATATTCTTGTATATATTCTTCTTATATTGTATCACCCTTATTATTATAACTGTGCTGTGTGACTGCTATTGGATCCATCCATCCATATAAAAATGACCCAAAATTACTTGGAAATAAGTCTGGTTCCATTGACTTACATTAAAAGTAAGGTTTTTTTTTGCTTCTTCTGTAAAGTTACCATTTTGGAGATATGAGGTTTTGATCCGACAACAGATATATATTTATTTTTATGATTTGATTTTATGTTGACGCCTGCACCAAGAGAAACTCCTTGCACGTCTGGCACTTTGTGAATAAAGATTCTGATTGTGCAGCATGACTGTGGGGCTCATGTGAAAACAGACTGAAATAAAAATGTGCATCTAGTCTAGAAGAGTAGAAGAGCTTCACAGGCCGTCCAGCAGGGTGATTCTAACGAAACTGCCTCAAAACGTCCATAAAAATATGAAACAACACATTTTTTCTATTTTTCCATTTTTCCCCTAATTCTCATGACCGATATTTATATATTCTTAGCGTTTTTAATCAGAAAAACTTAACTGTAAGGATGTGAAACAAAACATCAAAATATCATGTTGCAAAACAATCATTTGTTTTAATAATCAGTTTTAAAATAATTAACCACACGATACACGGCTGCAGGGAAAACAAAGCAAGCAAAACAAGATTAACAGGTTGATTTTCACATATTACTGTGTTGCAGTAATGAGAAACTGGTCACTTAAACTGAAAAATATGACTAAAATCAGTTTAAACAAATGCAATGTGATCATTGTATGTATATCCAAAAAAAACAGATGTTACTTTTCAGTCATTTTTTCATTGTTTCAAGTATTTGTCCCAGTATTTGTTATGTTCCTGAGAATAACCCAGCTAGGGTTGCCAGATTTCAACACTGGCAAAACTGGACAGCCCAGGGGTTGGGGGGAAGGGGGGGTTCCAAAGCATCCAATTTTTTTGTGTTTTAAAAATTGTCTTTGCTTCTTTTTTTTTTTTACCCGATTTTCTCCCCAATTTAGTCATCTTTAATTCCACCCGCTAGTTAGGACTCCCCCAATCACATGATGCTATCAACGCTAGGAGGGTGAAGGCTAACACAGGCTTCCTCCGAGACCTGTGAAACCAGCCACCGCTTCTTTTCGAACTGCCGCTCATGCAACGTCACTGGACAGCTGAACGCGCTCGGAGGAAAGCGCCAACCGCCAGATCTGTTACGTCAGCTAACAGACGCCTGCGCTGACTAGCATCGCGCTGAGTGATGGGGGGAGAAGGAGGGGCCATCCCACCCACCCAGAGAGAGCGAGGCCAATTGTTCTCTCTCGGACTCCCAGCTACGGACGGCTGTAGCATCACCAGGGATCGAACTTGCGATCTCCTGATGATAGGGCCAACGCTTAGACGGTTGCGCCACTCGGGAGCCCGTCTTTGCTTCTTTTGTTTGTTTCTGTAAGTTTCTTGTATTTTCTATGAGGAACATTAGGTTAAACTCTATGATCTGGTTTTCCCAGATAAAATTCTCACTCAGTTCTTTTTTAATTGACTGGACTCAATCGCAGCGAATTTCTGATTAAATTTTGTTTGTTAGAATTATTAAACCATTTGAACACAAGCACTGCTGTAGAGCACTGAACAAAAAAGAGAACTACATTTTTAAGAGGAGTCTTGACCGTCTGGAACTGTTTGAATATCACTTTCTTACTTACACATCAGTTAAAGAGGTAGGAATGTTCTCTTCCACCCACTTCAAATCTTCATCCTGAAGACAAAAGAAATGCTTAAATTCAGGCTACATACCAGTTTTCTGTATTATCTTAATCGCGGCACGTGAAGGTTGTGATACTGACCGGTCCAGAAGGGGGCTTTGCTGTTCCGTTAGTCTCCGTCTTAGATGCTCTCAGTTTTATTCCATCAGCTGAAAATAAAAAGAACATAGTGATGAGTTTATTTTGGTCTCATTCTTGCTTTAATGTACAGTCCAGTTCATTTTACTCACAAATGTTTGCAGACACCAGGAACTCTTCAATCTCTTCATCATCCGAGTCATCGATCAAAGGTGTGAATGCGTACCTACAGAGACAGCACAACCAATAAAGAACAAGGTTAAACTAACACAAAATATAGACGGACACACAAATCCACCAATTACAGGCGAGAGGCCTTAATCACGTGGATGGCTGGGTATGTGAGCGCCGTTTATCTGGGGCGGTGACGGCACCAGGATGCACTGTGAGAAGACGACAAGATAGTGGAGGGAGTGTAATGCTCTGGGCAATGTCCTGCTGGGAAACACCGGGTCCGGCAGTCATGTGGACTTCAATTTGACCCATGACACCCACTGCGAACCAGGTGCATCCCTCGTGGCGATAGTATCTCCCGACGGCAGAGGTCTCTTTCAGCAGGATAATGCGCCCTGCCACGCTGCACACACTGGCCCACTTTCATCAAGCATCTAAGAGTAAAAACACTGATCTATGGTCTGGCTCTTCTCAGATCCTAGATCAGCATTCCAGCATTCCCGCTCTGAGACGCTTCATGAATACAGGCCATTGTTGAGGGAACAGTTTGAGTAATGTGAAGAACAGTTCAAGTGCCTCTTTTCCACCGTCAGGCAAAACTTGGGGCTGCACTGTGCCGTTCCGCACTGGTCTGGACTCACGAGAACGGTTACATTTTCTTTTTCCATCTGTTGTGCCGCTAAATCAGGACCAGGAAATCCTGAATTAAAACCTACAGAAATGAGTGGCTAACTACTAACAGGCTACATACATAGCTACATACACAGAACCCATCACAAACCCATCACTCTGTCACTCCAAATTCAGTCACTCAGCTGCTCTCAGATTCTTTATCCTCTACATGGGTGTTATTTAAGCATCAGCTACTGAAACACCCTGTACTGCAATGGGTTGAACGTGCAGCCGGCTAACTTCGGTAGCACTGGCGTCACCCAGCAGGGTACAGCTCAAAGCACCACAGAACTATTTTTTCTATTTCTGTCACTTAAACACCAGACATTCGAATTTGCACTCTCTGTTATGAGTATTTACCCTCTGAATGTTTTTAAGAGTTGGTTAGCTGAAAAAGAGTCTGTGCTGCAGTGGCAGGCAACATACACTTGTGTTAGCTTAGCCTAGCAGGCACCAGCTTAACACACTACAGAACAGGTTTGATTTCTGTTTTCTGTCACTACAGCACCAATACCGCAGCAGGATGAGGTGGCACAACACTGACAGAAGCAATCAGCGAACAGCTACGCCTTCACGTCACCCCACCAAACGGTTTTGAGGCCCCGAGGATGGTTAGCTACCCATGCCGAAAAAAAACGGGTTGAGGCCGCTTTTTAAGCATTCCGCGTCAAACCGCGTCCATGTGGAAAAGCCACTGGAATGGTTACCCTCCATGCTCAGAACCGTTTGACCTTGGAAAAGAGGACAAGGTGTTGCCCTAGAGCTGGGCGATATGGCCAAAAACGTTATCACGATAAACAAAACTCATATCGTTCGATATCGATACATATCGCGATAATTGTCAAATCATGATTTCTTTCACGTTTGAAACTATCACTTATGGTTTTAAACTATCACTTATGGTCCGATCATGACAAACACTCACCAAACAGTGGAACATTTCACTAATCTGTCTTGGGACAGTGGGAGAAAGTTTCTGAGCTGTTTTTATCAGCTGGAAAAGCACAGCTGCAATTTTTGTAATAGTCATGATTTAATAAAGAAAACAGATTATTTTTAGCTGTCTGGTGTCGAGCGCTCGGCTACCCCGCTACAAATGCTAAACAAGTGGCCAACAACAGAGCTAAACTCTTTAGTTTCTCAACAACGTCAACTCGGTTCGGTAGGTCACTGCTGTCACTCCTACCACAGCCATGTCAGAGCAGATCACAGTATTCAGACACCAGCTAGACGGCTGGGTTTCTCTATGCTATCGTAGTAGTTTAAGGGGTGAACCGCAGTATATCTGACGCTCGCTGTGTAAAAACGTTATCTGCAGTGTGAATCTCTCACACCAGTCACAGAGTCCTCCTTTTAGGCATGTTTAAACTGAAAGCGGTGATTTTGTATCTTGTTTGATCTACCGTATCATCAATTCACCGTGTTGTGCCGGAGCGCCGCTTCAAGTTAACCAGCAGCAAAAAACAGCTAACCTAGCCTGGAAAGATAGCGCTCTCCCGCTCTCCAGTGCCTCACAGCTTCCTCAGTTTACTTTCAACATGAACCACTTCTTTCTTTCACTTTCGTTGCTCGAGAATGCACTAATACTAAAATATGACGGTTTGGCGCTGTAACACGGCGCTGCAGACGTGATTTAACACCGCTGAAGTTGTTAGGATGTACAGAAAGAGGTGAGTTCACCGTAGGTCAGTACAGTTACACCACTGACCTCGTCACTCAGACTCGGTCACAGGAGAACAGACCGCTGGTCGCTCCACTCAAACAGGGACTGTATAACTCCGCGTTTCACATGTTCCTAAAGTGTATTAGGCGACCCTTTTTTTTACTCGTGGCCCCCTCCCTCTCTAATCAAGTCGAAAAACTCAGAAGTGCGCCCTCTCCTGGCGACAGCAGAGTAGTGTCGCTTTCCTTGCAGTAGAAAACGCCACCAGGGCTTTCGCTAAAACATGGAAGTGTGAGAGTGGTGTATTATATCGAACATTTATCGAACCTGTCTTATCGCTCTATCGAGGAAAATTATATCGCGATACTTATCGTTATCGTTTTATCGCCCAGCCCCATGCTGCCCTGGCTGCCCAACTTCCTCAGATCTCAATCTGATTGAGCATCTGTGCAATGTGCTCGAACAGGTCTGATTCGCGGCGCCTCCACCTCACAACCTACAGAACGCCACATCCATTTGATGTGCCAGAGACCACAGGGCACCTTCAGCGGACTTGTAGAGTCCATGCCTTGGTTGTTGTATATGAGACGATTCGCATATTCCGCGCAATCAGATTACAATCTGACTAACTGACGACGCATTTGAAGTGTAAATGCATGTGGTTAATATCTTATAAGGTTACAATCCACATACAAGTCACTTGGAGTCAGAACTTGCCTTTGGTTATTTGCAGATGGTCTCCAGAGAAACATGATGACAAGCAGTATGATCGAGAAAAGGAACCTCCAGAAGGCATCATCGACCCAGAGCTCCATCCAGTCCTGCTGACAAAGATCACATACAGGTTAGTCCTTGCTGATACAGAATGCACATTTAACTGACGAACACCTATAGCAAAACCTACAGTGTATCAGATACTCACAGCCTGACAGCCTGCTAACCAGAATTTTTTGGTCGTCCAAACCATAAAAATAATAGAGGCTGAAAATAAAAAACAATTGAAAAGTTTACGCAATGTATACAGACAAAACGTGCAATACATCAACTCTACATACACTATATGGACAAAAGTATTGGTACACCCCTCCTAATTACTGAGTTCAGGTGTTTCAGCCACACTCATTGCTAACAGGTGGATCATATTAAGCACACAGCCTTGCAGTCTTGAGAATGGGTCATACTGACGAGCTCAGTGACTTTAAACATGGCTCTGTCTTAGGATGGCACCACTGCTTTAAGTCAGTTTGTGAAATTTCTGCCCTGCTAGATCTGCCCCAGACAACTGTAAGTCCTATTACTGTAAAATGGAAGTGTCTAGGAGCAACAACAGCTCAGCCACGAAGCCTATCCTATAACAGTGCCTATCCTCTGTTGAATCACTCACCAATGAATTCCAAATTAGCTCTGGAAACAAAATCAGTGAAATAACTGTGTCAGGACGTTCAGGAACCGGGTTTCCATGGCTAAACAGCTACACACAAGCCTAAGATCAGAATGTAAGCCAAGCGTTGGATGGAGGGGTGTAAAGCACCTCCACTGGACTCTGGAGCAGTGGAAATGTATTCTGTGGAGTGACGAATCACACTTCTCTATCTGTCAGTCTGATGGACGAGTCTGGGTTTGGCGAATGCCAGGAGAACATTACCTGCCTGACTGCACTGTGCCAGCTGTAGAGTTTGGTGGAGGAGGGATGATGATATGGGGCTGTTTTTCAGGGGTTGGTCTAGAACCCTTAGTTCCAGTGAAGGTAAATCTTAGTGCTTCAGCAGAACAAGACATTTCAGACAATCCTTTGCTTCCAACTCTGTGGGAACAGTTTGGGGAAGAACCTGTTCTGGCTGGGTGAGTTTGGTGTGGAAGAACTTGACTGGCCCTCACAGAGCCCTGACCTCAACCCCATCAAACACCTTTGGGATGAATTAGAATGGAGATTGTGAGCCAGACCCTCTCGTCCAACATCAGTGCCTGACCTCACAAATGCTCTTCTGGATGAATGAGCAGAAATTCCCACAGACTCTCTCCAAGATCTTATATAAAGCTTCCCAGAAGAGTGGAAACTGTTAGAGCTGCAAAGGGGGACCAACTCCATATTAATGCCTATAGATTTAGAATGGGATTCATAAAAGCTCCTGTAGGTGTAATGTGGAGGTGTCCCAGTACTTTTGTCCAAAAACTGTATGCTTGGGAAAATTTCACATTCAACCATTTTCTATTTTGTCTTGTTTTATACTTACCAATTACAGCGAAGATGAGGGTATTGGTGAAATGTCTGTACAACGACAACTTCACTGGGTTTCTCCTGAGCTTTAGTGTCTTTATAGTTTGTGCTAGACTCACAAATATTTGAGAAGAAGTCAAGGAAATAACATACGAAAAAGATCACCAATAACTTGCAGACAACATTGAAACAACTAAAAGAGAACGGAGACTAATTAAAATGGATCAAATCAAGTCTGACAGACATTTTAAAGGAATACTTTACTCAAAAATGTTAACACTGAAAGCTAGAGGGGGTCCTTCAACATTCTGCATTCTGAACCCCATTAGCATTCATTTCTGTTAGTCTTTTTGGGTAAAGTAGTCTTTAAAAAAACTCCAGGTGTTGGAGTCAGCATGCAGAGATCATGATGGGAGTGGGGAGAGGACAGTGGAGGCCCCAGCACAGGTACCGGAGGAGTCAACCCAAAAGGATATCCACCAACACAGACAGGAGTCAAGCAGTGTCAGGAGAATGTTGGCCAGCAAGGCCAGGTCAGAGTCTTTAGCCTGAGAGAAATGCAGAGGAGGAAAAGGAAAGAGGGGGAGAGTAAGAAAGGAGGAGAAAACAAGCATGAGTGAAAGGGGCAACTAGGGAGACAGAAAAAATAACCCTTTCCATCAGAGTTCAGGAAACTGACAGCCTGTTCAGATAATCAATCACCACAATTTTACAACCCTGTTCATCCGAAACCAGTTAAACGACAAATTATCATCAAATAGAGCACAAAAAAACTTAGATCCTGAGTGAGGATTTGGTAAAGGTTAAGCAGATCAAGGGCCAGACCGATTTATCGGGTGGCTGATAATTTCGGCCCATATTTCACATTATCCGTACTATCCATTTTGGCCAACAATATCACCAATCATTAGCATCTTATTTGTTTATTTTATTTATTTATTTATTTATTTTTACCAGATTTTTCTCCCCAATTTAGTCGTCTCCAATTCCACCCGCTAGTTAGGACTCCCCCAATCACACGATGCTATCAACGCTAGGAGGGTGAAGGCTAACACAGGCTTCCTCCGAGACCTGTGAAGCACCACAGCTTCTTTTCAAACTGCCGCTCACGCAACGTCACTGGACAGCTGAACGCGCTCTGAGGAAAGAACCACCAGATCTGTTACGCAGACGCCTGCGCTGACTAGCATCGCGCTGAGTGAGTGATGGGGGGAGAAGGGGGGGCCACCCCACCCACCCAGAGAGAGCGAGGCCAATTGTTCTCTCTCAGACTCCCGGCTACGGACGGCTGCAGCATCACCAGGGTTCGAACTCGCGATCTCCTGATGATAGGGCCAGCGCTTAGACGGTTGCGCCACTCGGGAGCCCTTTATTTATTTTTTAACTGTGGCACTGCCAGGATTCAGACTCAATATCCCAGACACGAGAACCTTAGGCCTGTCCACACATAGCTGGATATTTTCAAAAACAAATTTCCTCTCTGAGTTTTGGCCTCCTGTCCACACAAAAAACAGTTTTTTCTGTCACAGACATCAAAAGTCTGACACCAATCCATTAATCGGCTCCTGTTATTGCGGTTTCTGTCTTTAAGAATGCAGAACTCTGTCTGAAATATGACTGACAGGGTTGCTTCTGTGTGCTCGGCAATCTAGGAGTTGATAACATGTTTATAATTTAATTTACAAACACAACTACTATTCAATACACATCTTACATATAAAAATCTTGTTTTCAAACGGAAGAAAAATACTGTTTATGGAAAACTACTGTCATACAAACTTAAAATTTTGTACACAAAACATAAAATGAATATGATTAAAAAAACAAAACATGAGGCCATATTTTTATATTGGGGTCTACATCATGTAGTCAAACTGAATATGGTAATAATAATGATAGTAATAATAATGAAAATATATGTATGAAGGAAAACTATATATGTATGAAAACTAAAGAAATCCTAACCTAAGCACTAGCTTGAGAATAACATGTTATAACAGATAATCAAGAGAACTTTTGAAAGATAACAGTTAGAGGTGATTATCAGAAACCAAAAGCACAAAGCATTCTGGGTAGCTTCGCGACCAGACTACAATACATTATTTGAGACAGAGAGTTTCATTAAGTTTAAGAAGTGTGATATCTGCCGATATTATTGATTATCTAAATTTTTAGCCCTCTAAATTCGATATCAGCCACGAAATATTGGTCCGGCCATATTCTGATCCACAGTCGGTTTGATTAGTATAATTATAAATAAAAGTATTTATATTAAATATTCGACAGTAAACATGAATAACTCCTAACGTAATAACTCTAACTGTAACACACTCTATGGCTGCTACATGTATTTATGGAAGAAGTACGCTGCCATATTACAGGCCTAAAATTATAGCTATAATTGACCACTTCACTCTCATTTTAGCTATATCTCTACAGTTGAAGTGTAAAAGCAAAGCGAATGGAAGGATATGAACCAAATGCCGCAGGAATCAAACACAGCCAGTACAATGGCAGTGATCAGAGCTGGTCCATTGTCCCGACCCTTTCAGACCAACAAAAAACATATAAGAAAACTGCTTTCTCTTCTTCTGTTGTACAGCACTGCGCAAAAGTCATAAACAACTCTTCATTTAATTAATATTGTGAAAACCCACCATTAAGTAAAGAGTTACCAATTTTTCTCACAATATTTGTGAGGACATATAAGATAATTCATTTGTGTAAGGAAGGAAAAAGTCTAAATTAGAGCTCCAAAAATTGTTAAAACTCAGATTACAACAAGCAGAAAATGCAAAACCAACGTCTAAGACTGAAATCTCTTAAAAAAAACAAACAAAAAAAAAACAATGAAAGCTGTAATAAAGGCAAAAGGTGGACACAGGGAATACAGCTTTAAATCAGTTTTTTTCACTATTTAGTAGTGAAAAAAACTGATACTAAATTTAGTTGTCCTGCATAATTTTTCCGTTAAATACGTTTTATGCTAAATATTTGTTTTTGATACAAAAAATAAAAATCGTGTACTTTAAATGTAAATTAATGAAGGGTCCACAATACTGTACATCTTCCAGATAAATCCTATTACGTTTACTGTAAGTAAAACAGCCGTATTCCCTGTTACTCCAAATGCACTAAGATTCCAAAGCATGCATACAACTGCCTACAGCAGTTTGCCCTACAGCTGAATCTTTCACAGCTGAGTTAATCAGGCCTACTTTACCCCAGTAATCCTTAGAACGCCCTCAATGGCAGCAAAGGCAAAGTAAAGCACACCCAGCCCCACGACTCTGTGCATGACGGTTCCCAAACGAGGCCTAGAGGGGAGAAAAAAAAAATAAAAATTCAGTACACAAAGTCAAAAACAGGGTAACATGCCCTCCAATCCAATGTAGTTCTGTCATGACTAGGGCTCTCACGGTCATGAAATTCTAGCCAAATAATTAAATAATTAGGATTAACGATTTGTCTTCTTGTTCATTGTTTGAAATGATTAAAAATACAAGCCTGAAGTGCCCAAATTGGCTGGTTAGCCAGCTTAACTGCTAGCTGTGTTTACTTTATAGCAGGGGTTTTCAACCTTTTCTACCCCAAAGCCCACCTGACTATAAAGCACAGCGGCCCACAGAAAAACTAAAATCAACTTAAAAAAAAAACAAAAAAAAACAGTACAGTGCTGTTGCGCTGCTAGAGGAAGAGGAAAGCTGGCTCTACTGATGAATTCCGTTGTTTGATCATAAAATGCGTCCCACCAGCAGTGAACTGAACAGGGCTCGGTTGGAAGCGGGCCAAGACCCGCAGGTTTTTGCCCGATCAGTTCAGCTGTTTGCTGCAGACCCGAATACGAGTGGAATGTTTACACACGTCAAAACAGAGCGAACTAAAGAAAAAGTTTGATCGTTCTGCACTGGACAAGGTAGGAGACAGCGCCCTCTCCATCTCTGGCTCGCTGACTTTCAGCACTGCGCGGCGTTGGCTGCGTCGTCTCAAACTGATGACGTTTAATTAGTCTGCGACTGCAATGTTTTTATTTATGCGTCTCTAATAATATTCATATTGCTTATAATTTGGAATTGTATGATTCTTAGATATTTTATTATTAGGCTTAAGTTAATCGTTTTTCCACTTATGTTTTAGCGCCGTTTACGGCCCACTACGAACTACTGCCTCCCCCCCTGAGTACAGGCCCACAGGCCTGTGTACAGGTACACAAATTAAAGTCAAGCAAGGCAGACATGCTAAAAACATCACGATTAAACGACTTTTGAAGCCATTTCATTGTCGCTGATAAATGATCAATGTGAGAATAAAATCATGAGAGTCCTGTTGGAGTTGTGTCGTGCTCGCATCATCTTGATCGGGTAGTGTGAGGTGGTCAGGATGACGGTCTTAAGTCGGTCTTTTTCTCGTTTTGACACTGCGACAAAATCAACCGTGTTTAATGTTATCGTAAGTTTTAAGTCATGGCTCATGCAAATAGTGACGTGCCAAGGGCGCGAGAGAGCGAGCGAGCAGTCGAGCAAGTGTGCGCGTGCAGTGTGATAGAGAGAGAGAGAGAGGAGAGAGAGAGAGAGAGAGAGAGAGAGAGAGAGAGAGAGAGAGAGAGATATTGAGTGATAAAGGGAGAAAATGTATGCGCAAGAGACTGAAATCTCTGTTTAAAAAAAAAAAACAGCAAGTCTGCTCCACTTTAAAACAATAATCATATTAACTTTAAATGTAAACTGGCTGTTTTAATGCCTGTTTTTGATGTAAGGAAACGTGCAGAGGACTTTAAGAATGGCATAACTGAAGAATCATCAATGTTTGTTTTTTTTTGCTTTCTGTTACACTGGTTTCTTATTTTGTTTGTTTGTTGTTTATGGTTTAGTTTACCCAATCAACAATGCTGAATCGCTGCATGTTTTGTTGATATGTAAATCTTTATGTCAAATAAAAAAATAAATAAATGCACATTTTACAGGTTAAAATAAAAAAAAAACTGGGTGATGATCTGCCAGAATATAATACATACTGGGCCCCAGATCTTTACATGCTCAGCCAACGTATCTTCCCATCTGTACCACTACAGAGTGGAAAGAACAGTGTTTCTCTGCTTGATCATCTCAAAAATCTAATTACTTAAGTAAATAGTGACACTGCAAGATTCCTAGTCTTTGCAAAATCATAGTCTCAGAATAAAAACTGTGACACTGTGTTTAGATGTGAGAGGGTGTCAGACTTTAGTCTTTCAAAAGTCTTTTAGTGTATGGTCAGCATTAGCTGCATACCATAACATTACCCAGCGCTGCCCTCTAAACATGCTAGAGCACCAAGTTAGAAGCTAGAATTGTGTTTTTGTCGTCATGAGCCCCAGAATTTCTCAATGAATACATTTACTGCTTTCTTTTCGTAATGAATGAATCAACTGCTTTTCTTTTATTCACAATAATTTGCCAACACACCCTATTCACACTGTTGCAGCACAACATGACTGTGAAATCTAACAACTGTGAAAAACGACTTTAGGTCAGTGATTATCTGGGCGATTATGTAATAACAGCGACTGGCCTAATCATGACTGTACTAATTTAAAGTTGATCCACCCACTTGACTATGCCATAGCCCAGGCTGACAATGATGACCAAGAGTCGAGCAAGAGTCCTCTTGAGGGCCGAGATGAGCTCAGCAAACACCAGCAAGCCTTGAGCTGTGGAAAGAAAGAGGAACATTAACTGGTACATATTGAGTAGGGATGCACTGATACCACTTTTTCCCTTTCGATAACGATACCAATACCTGATCCTTTAGTATCGGCCCATACAGATACTAATCTATCTAACCTAACTCACTTATAAGTCCCGATATTTATACAATTACATTTTAAAAATATTTTATTTTGGTAAAATCTGTGTTCTGTGCCTCAAATAAAACATACTCAGCTTGGCTAGATGGCATTCATTTGTTGGTTTATATTTATTAGATGCTTAAGAAAACATACATTTGTTTATATACTGTATATTTAGCATTTACTATTATATTATTAGTGACAACAATGCAAAACCCAATGGAAGACCAAAAAAAAAAAACACACAAATGTGAGAATTTTCTCAGTTAAAAAATTACCATAGCCATCATATTATCTTAATTATCTTAAGTTTAATGTCGTTTCAGTGTATTATGCTCGTTTTCTTCATAACAAGCATAAAAAAAAATACCATGCTAATGTTTCGGTAGCTAGCTAGCTAACTTTCCCATTCCACCTTAAATAGTCCAGCGGTTCTGATGCCTGAAGCGCCAGAATGTAACTGCTGCTCCATTTAAGGTGGAACGGGAAAATTCTAACAAGAATCTGGTGAATATCTGACTTCAGCTTCATATCACTGAAGAATTAGGGGTGGGTGATAATAAATAATTGCCCCCCTCTTTGAAGGCTTATGATGCCCTAAATGTAACTAAAGCCCAGCAGTGAGGAGCTGAACTTTACCCTCCTCTGCTGTCACTGCAGACTGGCAGGGTCGCCTACAGAGCAGCGCTGGTAGCTGTTAATGAAGTGATGCTCTTTTTATTTGAGGGTCCCATTTCAGAGGGGAGATTTCAACCACTACCCTGTAACTCAGTTCAAAGGGGCAAGGAAAAACTCAAAAACAAAAGAAGAACTGGGACTGGGCCTAAGTCACTTTTATGATACGTGATAAAGCACTGTACATCTAACAGCAATAATAATATATGATGTAATGGAAAATATTTATTTCTCTAATGAAAGTGATATTAATCTTAATATAGCATAAATGGGATGAACTGGAACGTGGATTGTGAGCCAGGCCCTCTTGTCCAACATCAGTGTCTGACCTCACAAATGCTCTTTTGACTATTAGGCAGAAATTCCCACAGACTCTCTCCAACATCTTGTGGAAAACTTCCCAGAAGAGTGGAAGCTGTTAGAGCTGCAAAGGGGGACCAACTCCATATTAATGCCTCTGGATTTAGAATGGGACGTCCAACATGCTCATCTAGGTGTGATGTATAAGTGTCCACATACTTTTGGCCATATAGCGAACATGCAGTTGTTGATACACTGAGTAAAGTATATTGTGGCATTCTTTATCACAATGCAAAATCCAGGTCGGAAACGAATATTCAGTAAAATTAGCTATTTAAAGCCTTTATGCTACTACTGGTCGCATTTCATTGAATCTAAATTAAAACGATTAATAATTAATAAACAAACTAATAGTATTTATACAGCTTTTATCTGATTATGAAAGTCAATAACAAATAAATTTCAGCTTATCTTATTCATAAAGAATATTTGAATATTAGATAATATAGAGAAAAAAGTCACTTTGTAAATACCCTGAAGCTATTTCGATAACGACCTGCGATCTCAATAACACTCACATGCTGAGCCCACGGCGTTAGTGTTCTCGTACTCAGCGCAGAAGACCGCCATCTCCACCATGCCCAGGAAGATCACTCCAGCTATCCAGAACTGGATGCGTAGCAGGTCTTTCCAATAGCAGGAGGCCCAGACGAACCACATCAGAGCGTACAAGATGTAAATGATACACATCACCATGTAGAACTGTGGGGGATAATTAGACAAATTAGACAATGTAAACACACGCACAGATGCTTTACTCAGTCACAGCCATGTACGTTGACAAAAAATTGGAAGTTACATATTTCAGTGTCTCCTGCTACAGCCATATGCAACAGTTTGATCATCTCTGTTCAAATGAAGCGACAATAAATTAACAGGGAACAAACATAATTTTTCTGCTAATTCTAGCGCACAATTTACACGTGCTATTACTTTTGCACATGCTATATTCAATTCAGAAAGTAAACAGTAACTGTGCATAAAAATGTGCAGAAGTGTGTTCTCTGAGGATGTGTTAACTTATTTTTACTTCAACAAAACATGTATAAAACGAAGTATTATGGTAAACTGGGAGTGTTGGTGCTGTCGTCCAGCTGCTCTCAGGCGCTCACTCAGGTTTGCTGACGGTGGAGCAGAGGGGCGCCGACATCTCAGGGAGCCTCATGACTCTGTTACTTTCAGTCTCTCCTTTTAGTGAGGCTGTAGTAGCTCGACCTGCTGCTCTCCTTTAACACTGTAAACTGTTATCAGTCTGTATTAACACAAAGAACTGTCCGTGTGTTTCTTTGCTGAGTTGAACAGCTGCCCATCCTGTGGGTCTAATGCTGTTCTTTATCTGCCCTGATCGGGTGGACACTGCTTGCCAGCCTTCTGGCAGTTTGACCACCATGGAGCTTCCTGCTGTACAGCGCTGTGCAAACCTCACCTGCATGAACTGACCCTCCTGATGCTGCTATTTAATTAGAGCCACTGTTCACCTGCTTTCCCCTTTTTGTATTTTAATATTTTGGTGACACTTTATTTTGAGTGTCCTTTCAGATGAAAACAAAAACTCAACGGACTCTCAGTAACATGTCAACAACATATGAGGGTCAAGATTAGGATTAGGTTTTGGGTTGAGGTTAGGGTTAGGATTAGGGCCAGGGTGAGGGTTAGGATTAGATTGTGGGTTGAGGTTAAGGTTAGGGTTAGGATTAGGTCCAGGGTGAGGGTTAGGTTTTGGTTTGAGGTTAGGGTTTAGGATTAGGTCCAGGCCGAGGGTTAGGATTAGGTTTGGGGTTGAGGTTAAGGTCAGGATTAGGGCCAGGGTTAGGATTAGGTTTTGGGTTGAGGTTAAGGTTAGGATTAGGGCCAGGGTGAGGATTAGGATTAGGTTTTGGGTTGAGGTTAAGGTTAGGATTAGGGCCAGGGTGAGGGTTAGATTTGGGTTGTGGGTTGAGGTTAAGGTTAGGGTTAGGATTAGGACCAGGGTTAGGATTAGGTTTTGGGTTGAGGTTAAGGTTAGGATTAGGGCCAGGGTGAGGATTAGGATTAGGTTTTGGGTTGAGGTTAAGGTCAGGATTAGGTCCAGGCTGAGGGTTTGATTTAGGTTGTGGGTTGAGGTTAAGGTTAGGGTTAGGATTAGGTCCAGGGTGAGGGTTAGGGTTAGGACCAGGGTTAGGATTAGGTGTTGCGTAAAGTTGGTAAGGTTAGGTTTTGCATAATGGAAGTAACACATTAACAATACATCTACTTAATGTAAGTAATGTATCAACAGAACATCTACAAGATATTTACTTCAGTGCATTCAGGTGCTTCACTGCTGCTTCTTGACTGATATGTCGTTGATGTGTTACTGATAATCTTATTAATCATCTACAAAGGACCACTCCAAATATTTTAAATTAATGGTAAAACCTTATTATCTGTTCTTTTTGCTCTTGTGTTACTGTTTGCTATCTGGTGTGGTCCAGAGGAGGACGGGTTCCCCTTTTGAGTCTTGGTTCCTCTCAAAGTTTCTTCCTCTTGCTCTTAAGAGAGTTTGTCTTGCCACTGTCGCCACTGGTGACGCTCATAGGGGGTTCGGACCCCGATATTTCTGTAAAACTGCTTTGTGACAACGCCTGTTGTTAAAAGTGCCACATAAATAAACTTTTACTTGACTTAACATATATTTGACCAGGGGTGCCTAAACTTTTGCATACGACTGCACTCGTGTACTTTTTTCTCTACTTTCCATATTTTTTTAATTCCAAACCATATGTCTTATTTGAATACCCAAGGTAAGGTAAAAGAGTACAGAAATGAGTCAGGATATGCATTTATATTAGAATTATCTTTAGCATTAGAAGGCCTACAGGGAGGGTGCACAAAAACTCAAAATTTGTTCACCTGAACAAAGACAAATCATCTACACAATGCTATGTGCAGTGAGATAAGATAATTTCATGGAAAAAGAAGACGAAGAAAGAGATGGCGAGATACTCACAATCATAAGAGGCCATTCTGTGACTGAAATGAATCCATGAGCTCCTTTCATCACCACAGAGACTGTAACAACATAAAGCACAAAACATATTAAACATATTACTCTTAACAACAGTAAGCACAATTAAAAATAAAGCATAATCTAAATCTACTCTTATTATTACTATTATTGTTACTGTGATTGTTAGTGTTATTGTTATTATTACAATTATTATGATCAGTACTAGTAAAATAAGTTTTCCACCTTAAATCATTAAACTAAATTTTAAAAATGAAAGACTTGAAAAAAATAGTGTCGGGCTTACATGTTAAATTCCAGCTGGTATCTTTTTTATCAGGTTGGATCACTACCACAAGGAGATAGGGTCCATCTTTCCACGCTGTCGCAATGACATGATCCTTTCCGGAGAAAACAGAAAGCTGGGTAGGAAACTTACAGCAGCTTTACAAAACTCTCAGGCACAGATTAAAAACAACAACACTTCTATTAAAATCCTGTCTTTTTTGAAGGTGTTAAGGGAAAAATGAGCTTTACCCCAACTCCAGTTTCTCCTGTAAGCCACCTTGTGTAGTTGGCATCCTGAAACAATGAACAAAATACACGTCAGAAAGCTGAACACAAACATGCTCTGTGGTCATTAATTAAGTCAGATGTGTTAACTGTAGTTCTCACATGAGTTTCTCCCTCCTTTGCTGTCTCCACAGTCCTCGGCTCTGCTATTGTTTTCTGCAAATGAAGATTTTGAAAAAGGTGTTTTTTAAGTGGTTCCGGATTTCTCCTGGATGCCCCCAGCCACTATATGGATTTACACTATATGGCTTAAAGTATATGAACAACCCTCCTAATGGTGTGTATGTTCTGGTGTAAGTGGCTGGTGCAATATGACTGGTGAAACTGGTACCAGTTCCTGACTGGTCAGCACCGAATTGAATACATTCTAATTGCAGATTAAGACTGAAGTGTTTATCTGCTCACTCTATTAAACAATCTGATGGAAAATCTTCGTTTACGTGCTCACTACAAGTAATCCGATCGAAAATGATGTGTATGCGTGTAGAACCACTTAGTGTAAGCGTTACCATGACAGCGAACCTCATGTGAGGTCCAGTCAGTGAGACGAGTTTTCAGCTGGCGCGTTTGTGTTTTTAATTACTTTAAAATGATGTCAGACTCCGAAAAACGTACCTCACATTCTTATCAAAGAAGGCCGAGAGGAAGACGTCGTGTCCTGTGACACATAAGCTGGACGTCCGTCCCACCGCCGTCTTTTAAAGATCAGAGCATGAACTTCGTCTCCTCTGCAGACCAGTTTCTGCTCCGCCATGTTGAACGGTATAAACTTTCACTATGACGTGACGAACATGATCAGAACGGACTTAAACTTTCTGATAGGGAATGTAATCAGATACAGGCGTTTACACGGATATTATTCTTCTATTTAACGGATTATTTACAGGATTACCCACCTCGAACAGTCGGATAGAAACTGTATTCCGAATGGCCTCAATTAGACTAGACTATTCCGATTTAAGTGTTTACATGGACGTATTCTATTCCGATTGAGCTATTAGTCGGATTATTAACGGATTACTAGGCTGCATGTAAACGTGGCTAGTGATATTAAGCTGAGCCTGTACTAAATTAAAATTGAACAGCTGGCATAGAATAAATTGCTAACTGCTCAGTAGCCTAAGTTTGAGCTTAGTGTGAGCTGGCGTGATACCCAGGGTTGGCATAGTGTAGTGGGTAACACCTCCGCCTCCTACGCTGTAGACTGGGGTTCAATCACCTGCCTGGGCAAGCACCCAACACTATACCAACAAGAGTCCTTGGGCAAGACTCCTAACACTTCCTTCGCCTACCTGTGTAAAAATGATCAAATTGTAAGTCGCTCTGGATAAGAGCGTCTGCCAAATGCCGTAAATGTAAATGTAACTTCGCACCAAGTTATGGAGAGTAGTATCAATAAGAGTATCGTTAAGATGTATCAGTATCAATATCTGTATTGATAAAATCCTAATGATACCCATCCTTACTGAAGCTTCTTGGGCTGGTCTTTCGAGCGATGCTACAATGCAGCTACGTGGCTGCCTGGGCCGGCCGTTG
The DNA here is from genome assembly GCF_904425465.1 of Colossoma macropomum. NCBI lineage: Eukaryota > Metazoa > Chordata > Actinopteri > Characiformes > Serrasalmidae > Colossoma > Colossoma macropomum. The sequence goes on from NW_023494791.1 coordinate 1,560,400, forward strand.
GGTCACGCGGCACTGCAATTATGAGGCTGCCTGGACTGTTGGTGTTTGGCCGGATGAAAATGCTACACCTTCGTGGCTAAAGACATTTCCGACCTTCAAGGCTTCTCAGGCCGGCAACCTGTGTGATGCCACGCTGTAGTTGCAGGGCCCCCCAGGCAGAGTGAGACCTTTACCATGGATAAGGATTCTTTCCGGGCTAAGTGACTCTTTACCATGGTCTGGGGAATCCATCCCGCCAGCGATGGTAACAGCTGGGTGTGTTGTTTAATTTATTTTTGATTATATATTTTGTTGCTTTGTGAAGCACCTGACTGTAAAGCCTCTTTGAGCATGAGAAAGGCACTATCTAAATAAAAGTGATGATTATGATGGTGAATTTCTGAGTTCAGGTGTTTCAGCCACACCCACTGCTAACAGATGTATAAAATCAAGAGCATAGCTATGTGGTCTCCATAGGTAAACAATGGCAGTAGAATGTGTCGTACCGAAGAGACCTGCTTGACCTGCCCCAGTTAACACTAAGTGCTATTGTTGTGAAATTAAAGTGTCTGGGAGCAAAAACAGCAACAACAATCCCACAGAGCAGGTCCAACGAGTGCCTATGCGTACAAAAATCGCCTATCCTCTGTTGCATCACTCATTACAGATTTCCAAACTGCCTCTGGAAGCAACGTCAACACAAGAACTGTGCGACAAGAGCTTCATGAAATGGGTTTCCATGGCTGAGCAGCTGCACACAAGCCTAAGATCACTATATGCAATGCCAAGCGTTGGCTGGAGTGGTGTAAAGCGCCGCCACTAGACTCTCGAGCAGTGGAAACGTGTTCTGGAGAGATGAATCAGGTTCACTATCTGGCAGTCTGATGGGTGAGTCTGGGCTTGGTAGGTGCCAGAAGAACCCTATCTACCGGAATGTACTGTGCCAAGAGTAAAACTAATTAGATTAAGTATTTATAGTGGCTAATATTTTACAGTGACAAATGTTAAATGCCAATTCAGTCCAATATAGAGCAAATAAAATGTTGTTTATATATCAGGTTTGACTTGCAGAAAATGTTCTAGTGTGTTTCATGTGTTCATTTGCCCCACACAGGCTAAGCTTCATATTAAAAAGGCTAATAAAAATCAGCCAATTTGGCTGTGAAGAAACTTGAATAGGCCCAAAAATTCAGAATCGGCACATCCCTAATAAACTGTGCCACAACTTTTAAATTTTTTTTTTTAAAATATATTAAATTCAGCAAATAAATAATAATCGTGCTTTGAAGTGTGTGTTATCCGTAGAGGATGTATTACTCACACTTAGAAAATCAACAAAACCGCAACCCTAAGTGCTTAAACAACCTGTGGGGGTTGGTGCCCCACAGGACCCTCACAGAACAGGTACTATTTCATTCTCAGCACTGCAGTAACACTGACGTGGTGGTGGTGTGTTAGTGTGTGTTGCGCTGGTGTGAGTGGATCAGACACAGCAGTGCTGCACAGTTTGTTTTAAACACTGCGTCCATTCATTGTCCACTCTATTAGACACTCCGACCTTGTGAGTTCACCTTGTAGATGTAAAGTCAGAGACGATAGCTCATCTGCTGCTGCACAGTTTGTGTTGGTCATCCTCTAGTCCTTCATCAATGATCACAGGACGCTGCCCACAGGACGCTGTTGCCTGGATGTTTTTGGTTCTCAGTCCAGCAGCAACACTGAGGTGTTTAAAAACTCCAGCAGCACTGCTGTGTCTGATCCACTCAGACCAGCGCAACACACACTAACACACCACCACCACGTCAGTGTTACTGCAGTGCTGAGAATGATCCACCACCCAAATAGTACCTGCTCTGTGAGGGTCCTGTGGGGGTCCTGACCACTGAAGAACAGGGTAACAAAATATGCAGAGAAACAGATGGACTACAGTCTGTAACTGTAGAGCTACAAATTACCGTTTAATGAAAATAAATTAAATGAAAGAACACGCTGACTCACGTTGAAAGTGGGAAAGAGCTGCATCCCACTGTTGCAGGTTAATGTCCTGTATTTATGCTCGATGTACTCTCCTTCTCCAAGAGGGTTGGGGTCTAAACTCTCTCCCCGACCCAGCGCTGTCCTCTCATACATTTCCTGAGAGCAGAAGTAAAACTGAACCTTAAAAAGAGACATTTAATACATACATATCTACAAACTCTGTGGGTTGTGGTTTGATAACAAACATGCAGAGCGCTCACCTCTACGTTGACGTACTCATTGTGGCACGGATAGCACTTTAAATACCACCTGATGGTAAATGAGACTTCCTCTGGACAGCTAAAAGAAGCCACTGCAAAACGGAAAATACCACATTACCTTTGGACAGTTACAACAAATTTACACCACAGTCAAATACGCCTGTTTCTTAGCACACAACCTATACATAAACACATTTGCTGCATCTTCACTGCTATTATTTCTATTAAAGGTAAACATTACCTCTCAGTTGGATATTAGTGCCCTTATACATGGACTTTCTCACTATCACGGGTCTTGATGTCTGGAGGAAAGAAATAATTATGAGACAATGAGATGGTAATGCAAGACACAAGCCTCCCGAACCAAAGATATTATACCCTGCAAAAAAGGAGTCAAGTGAAATTATCTTAAATCATGTGAATATATATACACCGATCAGGCACAACATTACCTCCTTGTTTCTACGCTCCACTTACTATATAGGTGCACTTTGTAGTTCTACAGTTACAGACTGTAGTCCATCTGTTTCTCTGATACTTTGTTAGCCCCCTTTTACCCTGTTCTTCAGTGGTCAGGACCCCCATGGACCCTCACAGAGCAGGTACTATTTGGGTGGTGGGTCATTCTCAGCACTGCAGTAACACTGACGTGGTGGTGGTGTGTTAGTGTGTGTTGCGCTGGTCTGAGTGGATCAGACACAGCAGTGCTGCTGGAGTTTTTAAACACCTCAGTGTCACTGCTGGACTGAGAATAGTCCACCAACCAAAAATATCCAGCCAACAGCGTCCTGTGGGCAGCGTCCTGTGACCACTGATGAAGGACTAGAGGATGACCAACACAAACTGTGCAGCAGCAGATGAGCTATCGTCTCTGACTTTACATCTACAAGGTGGACCGACAAGGTAGGAGTGTCTAATAGAGTGGACAGTGAGTGGACACAGTGTTTAAAAACTCCAGCAGCACTGCTGTGTCTGATCCACTCGTACCAGCACAACACACACTAACACACCACCACCACGTCAGTGTTACTGCAGTGCTGAGAATGATCCACCACCCAAATAGTACCTGCTCTGTGAGGGTCCATGGGGGTCCTGACCACTGAAGAACAGGGTAAAAGGGGGCTAACAAAGTATCAGAGAAACAGATGGACTACAGTCTGTAACTGTAGAACTACAAAGTGACCCTATATAGTAAGTGGAGCTGATAAAATGGACAGTGAGTGTAGAAACAATGTTATGCCTGATCAGTGTATACACTATATTTCTTATTTTGAGATTATAATAAGTTTATTATAAGATTATTTAATTACTTACATTAACATTAACTTTACTTGTTTTAGATGATTTTATTAAGATTATCTCACTGTAGGGCAGATACTTTTGCAGGTTTCAAGCACATTTCTTACAACAAGCAAAATTATCTGCCAACACTGAGAATTTCACTTAGCAAAATTACTTAAAACAAGAAAAAATGTCTAAAGTAAGTAAAATAGTCTTATAATAAGCTAACAGCAAACTCACAATGAGAAATATTAGATACATCGACTAGATTAAAGGCACTTCCACTTGAGAAAATACTCTCTTTTTTTGCAGTGTAGCAATTCAATCAGCCAATATAACAGGTTCAACTGAGCTCAGACGTTTACAGCCGCGCTGCTGAGCCGAAGCATCAGCTTTCAAAGAGAGCTACCAGATATCTTTTGGACTGTGCACACGGAAAAACGGTGTCTTTAAATATTTGATACACCACCTTGAAAGTAAACATGTGAGAAAAAACACATATTTGACAGTCCAAACAGCTACCAAGTGGTTGGAGGTCTGTCAACATCCTTAACGCCTTGTTAAAGTGATGTATAAAGTAGAAAACATCTTCTAAGCAGCAAGTAGTTTACCATTAAAAGGCAGAATCTCAAAAAAACAGATCCCTGCTCCCTACATGGTGCCATATGTAGGTCTTTAAATGCAATTTCTTGCACTCAAGCAGTGCATAACATGTCTAATAAAGAGAGATTTGGGATTTTAACACATGCACAGTTCTATACCGGACATACAGTGCACTATTTGGGTGTAGATGCCACTCATATAGTGCACTATGTAGGGAGCAGGGGTCCATTTGGGATACTGCCCAATTGTCAGACTTGTTAGCCAGCCAAATATACGGATAACTGAAAGAGGAACTCCACCAATTTTTCAAAAGTGCACATAGTTAAGAGGTTAAGATGTAAACAGAGTCGTTCAGAGCGGTTTGGTGTGAAACGCTCCGTTCTAGAGAAACTTACCGAGTCAGAATTGTTCACAGTGGTGGTGATAGGAACCAGACGTCCACCTCTAAAAGCTCCCTCACAGAAAGTTCCTACATGAAATGGTTATGAATTCACTGCCTGATGACTGAGACACTGTTTTATGATAGCTTTGAGAACTTAAACTCCATTCATGGTGGAGGGATACATGCAGGGCGCTGTGAGGCAAAATAGTCCCCAAAGAAAACGTATTATTTCAGATTTTCCACTATTTTCCATCATCAACATTCCATATGAACTCAGAAGACTCGTGTAGGTTCACTGGTGGTTCTGGATAGTAAATAAAATGTCTATATCTGTGTTGTAGTCATGGCGACCCCTGGTTCCTATCACCACCACTGTAATAAAGTTTTTCTAAAATGCATCATTTCAATTCAAACTGCTCTGAATGACTTTGTTTACATCTCTTTAATCGAACAAAAAAAGAAAAATCAGTGGAAAACTTCTTTTTAATCATGTACCCATGCATATTTAGTTCATAACGCACTCCTGTGAACTAAATACACAGCTGCGAAATGCAATAAATATGTAGTAAACCTATAAACCTATAAACCTATAAACCGTGAGGCATGTTTTATAACACTGGCAGAAAAACTCATGTTTGGTTAGAGTTTGTCGTATCGGCTTTGTAGGGAAGGCCGTTTCCACCACTGGACAAAAATATACAGCCATTTACTAAGTCATGATAATGAAAACATTCAAGTTATTCTATAACTATAACTTGGTGACTTAGTATCTCATAATACTTAATAACTTTATATCTCAATGATGAGTTATCTTCTCACATTCATGACTTACTATCTTATAACATACATACATACATACATCATCTAAACCGCTTATCCTTCTGGGTTGCGGTGGGGTGCTGAAGCCTATCCCAGCTGTCATTGGGCATTATAACAATGACTTAATATCTCATATTATGACTTACTTTCTCATAATGACTTAGTATGTCGCGATTATGACTTAATATCTCAACTATGAATTAGCATCTCATAATTATGACTTTGTTTCTCATAATAGTGAGATTCAAATTCATAATTGTGACTTAATATCTCATATTTAAGAATTAGCATCTCATAATTATGACTTAGTATCTCATAACAATGGCGTTCAATCTCATAACTATGACTTAATATCTCAATGATGAGTCATCTTCTCATGTTCATGACTTACTATCTTATAATAATAACTTAATCTCTCATTTTATGACTTGGTATGTCATAATTATGACTTAATATCTCAACTATGAATCAGCATCTCATAATCATGACTTTGTTTCTTATAAGTGAGATTCAATGGCACAGTTTTGACTTAATATAAAAGCTTCTCATAATAATAACTTTCTCATAATTACTCAGTCTGTCATAATTATGACTCAATATCTCATTATTAAGAATTAGCATCTCATAATTATCACTTAATTTCTCATAATAGTAACTAACCATCTAAAACGTATGACTTAGTATCTCATAATAATAACATTCAATTTCATAATTACGACTTAATATCTCAATGATGAGTTATCTTCTCATATTCTTGACTTACTATCTTATAATAATAACTTATTCCTTTATGACTTGGTATGTCATGATTATGACTTAATATCTCAACTATGAATTAACATCTCATAATTATGAGATTTAATCGCATAGTTATGACTTAATATCTCAATAATGACTAAGCTTCTCATAATAATGGCTTTCTCATAATTACTTAGTCGGTCACAATTATGACTTCATATCTCATAATTAAGAATTAGCATCTCATAATTATCCATTTCTCAGAATAGTAACTAACCTTCTCATAATTATGACTTTGCATCTCAATGATGAGTTATCTTCTCATATTCATGACTTACTATCTTACAATAACAACTTAATTTCTCATTTTATGACTCGTAATTATGACTTAATATCATCATAATTATGGCTGTTTATTATAAGTGAGATTCAATCACATAGTTATGCCTTAATATCTCAATAATGACTAACCTTCTCATAATTACTTAGTCTGTCACAATTATGACTTATTATTTCATAAGAGTTAGCAGCTCATAATCATCACTTCATTTCTCACAACAGTAACTAACCACCTCATTATAATGACATTCAATCTCATGATGACTTAATATCTCATAATAACGACTGAGCATCTCACAACAAGGCTTTCTCATAATAATATGATCATTTTGATTATCATTTCACACAATCGAATTATTTCTCGTTATCGTGTGACAATTATTATGACATGCTAAGTGATAATTACGGAAAGCTTCCTCATTATTAGGACTTATTAACGGTTTTATATCCCACTTCAGTGGTGTAAACGGGTTTTTAGGGCTTTTGGACGATTTCTAGAATTAAAAACAAGCTTACAGAAGTTCGCTCTGACAGGCGATCGTGAGAGAAATAAACAGGAGACGATGTTTACAAAAGATTAGACACTCTCTCTGTGTAAGAAACAGCACTGGCTCTGAATAAAACCGCTTAAAAGTAAAAAAGAAACGTAATTAAAGTCACCACAGCAGGCTAGCTAACCTAGCTAATGCTAGCTCCCACTGGAAACGCCACATCAGCCTGCCAGCGCGCTAAGCTAAGCTAAGCTAATGGGCTAAACAGCGGCGAAGCGAGTCCTGCTGTCTGTGTTTACAGTCTGCCGCCCCGTAAACGAGCTAAATGAGGCTGTCGAACCACGTTCTGTTTGGACCGGACCCCGCGGTGAGCAGCAGGGCAGCTAAAGCTGAATGTTGGCCGCTATGAAAGCGGACACTCCGGCTGCTCCGGCTAGCCAGGCTCGGTAGCAGGTCTCCCTCCGCGGCCCGTCCGTCCATCATCAGGCTCTCTGAGTCGCTGCTTACACTGTTGACAGTCGAAGTCCAGTGTCCGGCCTCCGGAGCGGCGTCCACTCCGCTGGAGAAACAGCTGAATACAGTCCAGGACAGGAGAGAAAACCACAGCATCTTCTGGAGGAACGCGGAACACTCCGCACACGCCATCGTGGCTCCGCTGCTGTCAGTGAAGTCGGGAACGGTGTGTGCGCGTGCGCGTGCGCGTGCGCGCGTCACGAGCTCACCTGAGGCGCACCTGCCCGACACGTCTGTTCCAACAAGCATATTAGGGAAGCATCGGAATTGTTACAGAGGTCTCCTGGAATTAGGCTCGGTCTCTTCCCTGTTCCTTGCGTTTATAACATCCTCCCGAGAAAAAATAGAGTTTGAGAATTTCAGTAATTTTAAGATAAAGAAATTTTATAGAAATTTCTATGAATGTAAGCATCTATAAACACATTCATAACATGCTATATGTATAGTCACAAGGCATTATCAACGCGCTTATAAATATTTACAAAAATGAATTACACTGAATTACACTTCATAGCCATGTTCATTTTTGTTGTCTTGGTGAGCTTTGAATGGAGCAAATTTAGGCTAATAGCACAGAGCATGTGAACTGCCTGTAGATGAGCTCACCAGTCAGGAGCAGCAAAACACCCAGGTTCTGCATGTGTGACGTCACAACCATCACACCTAGTTTGATCCACTCAACATTTAAGCTTCATGCCAGAAACAGAATATGTTTTGGTCGTCTTGGCCAAAAAGCAGGCCTGCAGATTAATTTATACAAAACAGTTTTTATTTAAATCGCAATCGCACTATTGGTCAGAAAAATCACAATAAGACATTTTGATTGGTCTGTTTCCAGGTGGTTGCTAAAGTGTTGCCAAACAATTACTACGGCATTTTAGGTGGTTGCTAAGGTGTTGCTAAGTGTTTGCGCTGGTATCCTACGTGGTTGCTTTATTCCCAGGTGGTTGCTAAGGTGTTGCTAAGTATTTGTGCTGGTATCCTAGGTGGTTGCTCTATTCCCAGGTGGTTGCTAAGTTGTTGCTAAGTATTTGTGCTGGTATCCTAGGTGGTTGCTAAGGTGTTGCTAAGTATTTGTGCTGGTATCCTAGGTGGTTCCTTTATTCCCAGGTGGTTGCTAAGGTGTTGCTAGGTATTTGCGCTGGTATCCTAGGTGGTTCCTTTATTCCTAGGTGGTTGCTAAGGTGTTGCTAAGTATTTGCACTGGTATCCTAGGTGGTTGCTCTATTCCCAGGTGGTTGCTAAGGTGTTGCTAAGTATTTGCGCTGGTATCCTAGGTGGTTCCTTTATTCCCAGGTGGTTGCTAAGGTGTTGCTAGGTATTTGTGCTGGTATCCTAGGTGGTTCCTTTATTCCCAGGTGGTTGCTAAGGTGTTGCTAGGTATTTGTGCTGGTATCCTAGGTGGTTGCTCTATTCCCAGGTGGTTGCTAAGGTGTTGCTAAGTATTTGCGCTGGTATCCTAGGTGGTTGCTCTATTCCCAGGTGGCTGCTAAGGTGTTGCTAAGTATTTGTGCTGGTATCCTGGGTGGTTGCAAGGGGGTTGCTCTATTCCCAGGTGGTTGCTAAGGTGTTGCTCTATTACCAGGTGGTTGCTAAGAAGTTGCTAAGTATTTGCTAAGGGATAAAGTGAGGCTGGAAAATGATCATGAAAAAAAATTAATCATGGCTTCTTTTTTGCTACATAAAACCACATAAATGTTATAAATGAGGGAAAAATAAATAAAATACAAAAAAAAATGCAGGAATGTTTTTAATAATCAGAAGATTTACAGCAATTAATTTCACTCACAGGATTAAGTGACCAAGTACCGCACTGAATGGTACAATTACAAAAAACTCTTCAGACATAAGCTTTTTTCATTTATCAAGAACAGAAAATATAAACATCTGGACCATGTACACATACCTATGTACATCATATATACAAATGGATACCTAATATACATATTTAATCATATGTACATCAGATTTTGACTTCTATTCTGCAGTAAAAGAATCTCCTTTACACTTTACAACACTGGCCAAACTTCATCAGCAGCAGAGTCCTAAAAACAACACCTTTAAGGGCAGATAGGGTCCATTACATCTGCACAGACTGCTGTCGAGTGCTGAACAGACCTGATATCTTACACCATTTACACCAGCTGGACTCAGAAGGTGCATTTTCCACAGGGAGCTGTGAGAGCGCCAGCATTTTCAACCTGATCTCTACTGCCTGTTCTGTCGTACACAGACTATTACCAGAAATAAACAGGAAATCTGTCAAAGTTATGGTCTGTGGCCACCCGTGCTCGAAAAGTTATTAAAAAATATGTACAAATGACTGATGACTTCTCTCGAACTGCAATACACTGCAAAAAATGGTATCTTGTCAAGTGAAATCATTTTAAATCTCGTCGATATGTCTATAATTTCCCATTTTGAGATGTTTGTGCACTTATTAAGATTGTTTATCTTATTTCCAGACATTATTAGGTAATTTTATTAAAATTATCTCACTATATTGGCAGATCATTTTGCTGGTTTACTTAATAAAATTACTTAAAACAAGTAAAAATGCCTAGAAATAAGATAAATAATCTTAAATTAAGCTTACAACAATCTATTCAAATCAAAATATTGATTTATTGACTATATTTAAGATGATTTTACTTGACATGATACCATTTTTTTCAGTGTAGAATTACTTCAATCATTGCTTCACTTCTGAGTTTGTCTCTAAAACCCAAACACATCTGTATCAGCTGGACAAACCCAGCGTACTGCAAAAAATGGCATCTTCTCAAGTGAAATGATCTGAAATCTAGTGAATATACCTAATATTCCTAATTTTGAAATTATTGTAACCTTATAATGTGATTATTTAACTTATTGCAAAACTTTTTTTTTTTTACTGGATTGAAATAAAGTTATATAGTAAAATAATCTCACTGCATTGGCAGATAATTCTGTTTGTTGTACACTTAAAAATATGGTTTTTCAAGGGTTCTATAGTAAACGGTTCTATAAAGAACCATGAACACACAAAGAACCCTTTGAGTTCTTTGAAACCTGAGTTTAAAGCAAGTTTTCATAAATCTTAAAACTTTGCTTGTTCGCAGTTATTTCAGAGCCACTCGGTTCTACCTGATGGAAACTGTTTGCCTTCAGTGTTTTGTGCTGATGATAATTTTAATAGACATCAGCGTCACTAATTAATGACTCTATTAAAAGACTGGTTTACCAAGAGAGACACTGGAGTATTTTCACCTAAAATGAGTTTAATGAAGCGAGTCTTGTTACAAAAATGATAATAGGACATTAAAGTCATAATTAATCTTTCAGTACTTTTACTTTTGATACTTAAATACATTTGAAGGCAAACACTTTTGTACTTTTACTCAAGTGGAGGTCTAAAGGGAGGAACTTCTACTTTTACTGCAGTAATAAAAAAGGTCCCGTTTTGGTACTATATAGAACGCTTTTTGCTAAGAGTGTAATAAATATGAAACCATGGGTTAAATTACAATTATAATATTCCTAAACCATCTCAAAATGAAAAATATGAGACATTTCTACAGCGTTTAAAATGATTCCACTTGTTAAGACGTCATGTTTTGCAGTGTTGCATTATTTCCCCCATGTGTTGAGCCTCTTAATGTCTCAGAGCAAGTGTGTCGTGTCACTAGAGGATGGCTGGAATTCCGATAATCCCCCAACAGTGCCCGAACTGTCCGCCTCCCGGCTGTCCTCGGCTAAAAGAGGAGTGCTGCTCTCCGCTACGGCAGCAGGATCCTCCGAGGAGATAACAATGACGTAACGGTCGTCCTCCTCCGCGGCAGAGTGGACTTCTGCCGTTACGACGGACGGGTCGGCGGCCTGGCGGCTGCAGGAGGGCGAGGAGGTGAGGAGGGGGCCCTCCAGCGGCGCCTCTGCCAGCGGCTCCTCCTCAGGGAAGCTGGTGTTGATGTAGATGATGTTGTTCCTGCTGGAGCTGTCGGGGAGCTTCTCTAACAGCTTCTCCAGCATCTCCCTGACCTTCGTGAAGTCCGGCCGGTCCATGGGGTCAGTGCGCCAGCAGCTGAACATGATGCTGTACCTACAAAATGTGAGCAGATGGTATTTAGACTATGCTATAATTATAATTGATTATGATACGGTTCGTGTCCACTTGCACTTTTTCTCGCTGCATTCCTCTGCACCGGATCTCTCTGCTCGCCACCGGGGGGCGTTTCTATGTTGTTATAGAGGTTAAGGTACCGTGTTGAACATATCTGGGGCTGTTGAGAATCTGATACGCTGTTTGCTGTTACCCTGCCTGCACATCGCCAGCGCTACAACTGTTCAGCGTCACCGAGGCGGCCTTTAGTTTGTCGCTGGTGGGTGTTTTTGTTTTTTGTTGATGAAAATCTTTTTATTAAGCATTTTCAGTACAAAAATAGACAATCCAAGAAACAAACAGACGTAAACAAAGATGCACGGTTGATTAAAATGAATTCAATTAGATAGGGTCCTGTCCCAGATCTTTAATTGCCACAGACAAGGTGACCACAGCATTCAGTCTGGCAGTGGCAGCTCCAGAACCAGGACATCCATAAAATAAAGCAAGAAGCACGCTCAATTTCAAAATTGCTTTCTTCGCTGCTGTCAGAAAAGCCATTACTATTTTCTCTGAGCAGAAACAAAGCAGGATATGAGGGCAGATCTACTTCTAGAAGAGAAACAAGCAATGAAGCTGTCGTCTCCCAGAGATGCTGCACTGGAGGGCACAGCCAGAAAACATGAATAAATGTTCTGAGAGCATCTAAAGAGCATTTAGAGCAAAGTTTCTCAGTGGAAAGTTTCATCTGGAATGCCTGACGAGGGGTTATATAAAATCTGTGTGCACATTTATAGTGTATCGGCTGATGGGCAAAATTTTTAAATGAAGAGAATACATTTTTCCAAATCAGATCCCAATCCAGATCTGAGTAGTCTATGACGAGGTCACAGGTCCGAATTGTCTGTACCCTGAGCACACGGGCAGTGTTAGAAGCTGAAGGGCATTTCGAGGCGAGAGCAGTCAGGCAGGAAGCTCGACTGGATTTTGTGGTGATCCAAACTACATTTTTAAAAGCCAGAACTCAGAACTCAGCCAGCATAGACTTTATTTATTAACTAACATCACAGCTGACGCAAATATTTGAAAGCAAATCAATCAAAATTAAGAAAACAATTTTATTATTTTATTTATTTCACAACTCCAGCTGGACAGAAATGCTTAGTAGTTTTACTCAGATTGTTAACAAAGTGAGAAAGGAAGCGAGAACGTCTTTTCTGATTGGTTATTACCACCCTGTGTCACTACTCATTTGCATGAGGCAGAGCTGAACTTCTTCGCGTGGCTTAGATCGCTCGTTTTGTGTCGCTGGCTCTCAATTAAAATAAAAGACTTCCGGCTGCTTTGTCGTGTCGCGTCGCTCCCAGTGTGACGCATACACAGAAGCTTATAATGAGACTGAGCTGCACACATATTATCGCTGTCCAAAAAAAAAAATCTCAATTTTTTTATTTCAGCACTGCAGCTATTATTTACATTGTGTGAAAATTTCACAATGATTCGACCAATAGAAATGCTCCAAAAGCGCTTGGAATACACTGCAATAAATGGCATCTCGTCAAGTAAAATTATCCTAAATAAAGGAGATAAATTTAATATTTCTCCTGTTGAGATTGTTGTAAGATTAATATAGCCCGTCTGGCTTATTTCTAGACATTTTTTACTTCTTGTATGTATTGGTGTCACGTATTCGGCCAGCCAGCCTCAGAACTACGATTCCCAGAATCCTCCGCCTCATCACCTGACTCTGGAAAGATCATCAGCAGCCTATCACCGCTCTAGTTCTCCTGAATATTGATCATTTTCACCTGTACGTTTTCTCACATGACCTGTTTTAGTTAGTATATCAGCCCGGGCTATAGTCAGGTTCAGTGCGAGGTATTGCTTTCCTAGTGAAACTACTGAGCATTCTTTCTGGTTTTGATCTCCTGTGTTTCAACCTTGTGTTTTGACTCTGTTTCTCGTTTTTCTTCTGCTTTTCGGATTTGCCCTTTTTGGATATTCGGTTTTTGACTTTCGCCTGTGTTTTGGACTCTGATCTGCCTTACCCCACTTTGTTATGATCACCTTCTGTGTTTTGTTGCTTACGCTGGAACTGACCCATGCCTGTGTATTGACGACGATATCTCTGTTTGAATCCCCAAGTAAAGCTTCTTCGCTGTTTTACATCCGCGAGTGTCTGCTTACTGGTCGCACGTTACAATTGGCAGATAATTGTGCTTGATTTAAGAAATATGTTGAAACCAGCTGAATTATCTGCCAGTATACTGAGATAATTTTACTTGATAAAATGACCTAAAAGTAGTAAAAAATGTCTAGAAATAAGCTAGATAACCTCATAACTGCACAACCATCTCAAAATGGGAAATATTAGACATATCGACTAGATTTAAGATCATTTCACTTGACAAGTGTAACATCTTCTCACATTAACTTACCCTGAAAGTAAAGAACGTTTTGCCCTCTCCTGTAAACTGTAAACGTTTTGGAGATGCTTGTTTTTCTTTAGACGGTGACGATGAGCTGTTTACGCGTTTATAATTCTGAGAATGCGTCCGTCATCCACACAACCTGGAATGTTAACTCGCTCAATCTCACTAGCAAGCTAGCCACCTTCGTAAGCAACTAACGAGCTCAGTACGGTTTAAATTTTGTTTTATCTTAAACTTCATCCAATCGAACATCCCTCCAAATCTTCAGTCAACAGTTCTGTATAAAACCAGACGTTTACTTTATTACGTAATGGACTGAGAGAAGAGAGAGAGCCACAGTGCTCTGTACTGAAGGCTTGTCTACTGTTACCTGATTGGCTAAGCTCAGTGTGGTACGGCTCTCCACTGAAATAACTACGATGTGCTGAGGGGAATTTGCACCTGGACAGGTATTTTTACTGAATCACACACAACAACAGCAGACACTCACAGTTCATCCAAGCAGTCGTTTGGCTGCTTTAACCTGTGGCCTTCCAGCAGGTAGTCATAAATCTCATGGTTCTGGACCCCTGGGTACGGAGTCATGCCTCGAGTGGCTATCTCCCACATGGTCACACCAAACGCCCACTGTGAAGAAACAAGACAGTGATTGCAGTAAATCTAGATTATATTTTGCATTACATTCCTCAGTATATTTACAGCATTGTTCAGTATTAGCTGTCTTGAATCCTGGAAGGATTTAGTTCTAACACCCCAATTTAACTAAACATCTCTGCTTTAATGAGCTAAATCATGTGTATTGGCATAAAACTGAACTAATAAGGTAGAGAAATGTTTTTAGAACAGGGAAAACACTAAACGTACACACTAAGTATTAAAGGATGATGTAAAAGCAAACAAACTGCTCTTTACATTATGTAAAAATAGCATGTCGCTGTTGTCGGAAGAAAACCTCGTATCTCCAAAATGGTAACTTTACAGGAGAAGGAAAAACGCTACTTCACTTTTAATGTAAGTCATTGGAACCAGAATTTTTTCCAAGTAATTTTAGACTATTTCTTTTGGCCCATTCTTCATTAAATTTACACACAACGTAAAGGGCCACAGGTATTTTCAAACTATGTCAAAAAATGAAGATAAAAGGTTTTCTTCCGACAGCAGTGATATGAATGGACCAGTAAAGCCTCTTTACATCAACTTTATGTTCACGTAAAATGTTTTTGCCTTCTCCTGTAAAGTTACTATTTTAGAGATGTATGTTTTTCTTTGGACAGTGATGACAAATAATGCTGAAAATGGTGATAAAATACAGACAAGTCTGAAAAAAAAAAAAAAACTCAGGAGACTGTTTTGCCTCATAACACCCTGCATGTACCCCTCCACCATGAATGAGTTTACAAATAAATGTTTTAGGCCAAAACTATTGTAAACAATGTCATCAGGCAGTGAATTCATAACCATTTACTGTAGGAACTTTCTGTGAGGAGCTTTTAGAGGTGGACGTCTGGTTCCTATCACCACCACTGTGAACAGTTCTGACTCTGCTGGATTGTGGCTAATTGTGTAACTCCTGTATGCTTATTCTGTCGGACTCTGTTTATCAGATCAGTCGTTCTGTCGGGTCACCTTAGAATGTTCTGTACTTTTCCTATGTCTCTCTATCATAGGTACATAGCCTTGAGACTTAGAGCAAGAAGACTGAGGCTGATAACACTCGTTATAATCTTTGTTTGTGGGAGACGGAACCAAACTGGTGATCTGTAAACACCTCTGTATGACAACATCTTCAAAATAAACCTGACCTTCTCCTCAGAAGAGCACGACTACGTCTAGTTTACTCTCAGTAACTTCTATAGGGACTATACATCACCAAACCACTATGAATGACTTCGTTTACATCTTAACGACTTAATTATGCAGAAATAGGGCCGGGAAATATGATAATATACATATTGTGATCATGGTTAATTATGTCACAACACAATCCAATACACCTTACTGAACATATCATGTGTATCGTCAGTGCTTGTAGACTCTGGCCAAATGCATGTTTCATTATAAAGAGAAAAATTAGTCTGTTTAACTGGATTTAGTGCCAAATACTGAATAAACATCACTGTGTTCACAGTGTTTGGTAGGATATTTTAAATGTAGCACTGCTGGCTCTTTTTTTCTGTTTCAGCTGATCAGATATCTGTAAAAAAATATTTGATGACGTGTATTCTGAAAATCTTTTTCAAGTATGGCAATGTTATATTTTTACAGAGCCCCTAAGGGGCTGTGGTTAAAAAAAAGCTAATGACACTCGGTTTGCATTCGCTTGCAAAAGCTGTGCTTTGTATAAGCTCAGAGACGGAGCAGCTCAGTGAATTTTACGTTGATCTTGGATTTTTTTGTGAGGGAACGCAGTGTCATTAACTTTTTTTTTTAACCACGGCCCCTTAGGGGCTCCGTATATATATTTTCGCCCACCTCTACGCAGAAAAAGAAAAAAAAGTGTAATTACCCTTTAAGACCACTGGACTGTGGACATGTGTTCACTTTTGTCATTTTCACAGTGAGCTGTTCACAGTGGCTGTATGAGCAAATACTAATTATATTTTGTGAGTTCAGATGATGCCTTGAACATGGCGGTGGTAGTATGAGGGAAGTCTGACTGAGAGAGGGGGACAGCTCTGAGAACTTGGGCTGGAGTTCTGGGCAGCTTCTGCCTGTAGCTAGAAGGCCAGACCACCTCATAGCTGTAGTAGGACTGATGCAAGACTGAGGAACAGGGAGGAGATGGGGAGGCGGAGGGGACTGCAAACACTTCGTCACAGGAACAGAAGGTGAGGATGTGAATTTATAGGATGCTAGACTGGAAGAAGGAGGGGTTTCAGCCATGCTCCTCCCCCCAAACTTTACTGATAACATAACTCCATTTAGAAAGGAAGCTGCTTCTTACCACGTCGCTTTTCACAGTGAAGACTCGATCTGCCAGACTCTCCACAGCGATCCATTTCACAGGCATCTTGGCTATTCTGCCCTGTCTGTAATAATCTCCACTGTAGATCTTCTTCGACAAGCCAAAGTCTGCCACACAAACGGTCATATCGTCACGCAGCCTGGAGGAAGAGAAAAAAAGGATAGATAAGGTTAATTATACAGCGGTCAAATTATATACACTGCAACAATGGTGTCTTATAAAGTGAAATTCTCTTAAATCTAATCCATATATCTAATATTTTTCATTTTGAGATTGTTGTGACCTTGTTTTAAGATTATTTAACTTATTTTTAGGCATTGTTTTGTTTAATTGACTTTAGAAAGCCAAATGATCTCACTGTATTGGTAAAACAAGTAAATAATATCTAGAAATAAGTTAGATAGTCTTATAAAAAGGGTTCTCTGCATGGTGACATGGTCCTTCAGATTGATAGAGAATATGTTGAAAATGGTTCTTTATAGCACCAACCAGCGTAACAGCAGAACCCTTTTTGGTGCTTTATTGAAGCATATACAACACTCTCCCATCAATCTGAAGAACCATTTCACCATTCAGAGAACCATTTAATCATGCAAACGGTTTTGAGTTTTCTTGGTTCTACATAGAACAATCTTCTTTACTAAAGAACCCTTGAAGAGCCATCCTTTCAAAGTGGTTTTCCAGAGTTTTCTGAAACCAGCAGTTGTCGTTAGTCTATAATGCATTATTTCACAGTTAAACTGCACCCAGTTCAGACAGCGTTACGACACCTTGTACCACCTAAACTGCAGCTTTGAAAGACAAAACTCTTTACAAAGCAAAACAACGCAGAGATACACTGTTAGAAATAAAGGTTCTGTTCAGGTACATTTTTCCTTCATCAAGGTACAAACAGTGTAAATGTTCCCTCAAAGCTCCAACAGTGGTTTTAAGGTCGGATTGTGAACCTTAAATAAGTGTTTCCAGGTGAAAAGTTCGTATTTGTACCTTTTCATAACCGAATGTTTTAAACAGAACAGTAAAATAAAAGCCTGGAGACGAGACGGGGTGTGTGGAGTCAGTACAGCTTAGAACATATCATTTCAGTGGATTATGGTTCAGTTATGTTCCCTGACTAAAGGTACTGAGATGGACCCTTGAGGGCTCCACCCCAGTGACAAGAGGGGAACTGACCCAGTGACAGTTTAGGACCTTTATCTCTGAGAGTGAAGGAGAAGTGAAAAACACTTACATGCAATTGCGCGCAGCGAGATCTCGATGGAGGAAGTTTCTGCTGCTGAGGTACTCCATCCCCATCGCTATGTCGATCATAAACCTCAGCAGAATCTGTGTGGGTAGATACTGAGAGACGCAGAGGAAATCCTGTCATGCACATGTAGGAGAAATACACACTGAGCACTTTATTAGGAATGCTACACTAATGACGGGTAAGGCCTCACTTTGCTCTTAAGACAGCCTTAATTCTTTGTGGCATGGATTCCACAAGATGATGGGAATGTTTCTTTGAGATGATGGTCCACTCTGGTGCACTTTCATGCTCCCGTTCTGTAAAAATGTGTTCTACTGAATTCAGATCAGGTGTCTGAGAAGCCCACTGAAGAACACTGAACTCACTGGCTGTGTTTACATGCAAAGACATTTACCAATTCGATTGAATACATTCCGATTACAGATTAAGACTGATGTTTTCATCAGCCAAATGTTTTCAGTGGTGACAGGTCTGGACTGCAGGCAGGTCAGTTTAGCACCCGGACTCTAATACAGAGCAATGCTGCTGTAATACATGCAGAATGTGGTTTGACATTGTCTTGCTGAAATAATCAAGGCCTTCCCTGAAAAAGACGTTGTCTGGATGGCAGCATATGTTGCCAAAACATGTATATATCGTTCAGCATTAATGGTGCCTTCACAGATGTGCACATCACCCATGCCATGTGCACTAATGCCCCCCTACACCATCATGAATACTGGCTTTTGAACTATGCTCTGATAACAAGCTGAGTGGTCTTTAGCTCAGAGGACACAGTGTCCATGATTTCCAAAAAGAATTTAAAATGTTGATTCGTCAGACCACAGGACACTTTTCCACTTCAGCTCAGTCCATTTTAAATGAGCTCAGGCCCAGAGAAGGTGGCAGCATTTCTGGATCCTGTTTATGTACAGTTTTTTCTTTGCGTTTTGGAGTTTTAACTTGCATTTGTGGATGCAGTGATGAACTGTGTTCACAGACAGTGGTTTTCAGAAGTGTTTCTGAGCCCATGCAGTGATTTCCACGACAGAATCATGCCTTGTCCCTCACATACAGAGATTTCTCCAGATTCTGTGAATCTTTTAATATTATGTACCGTAGATGATGAAAAGTAAAAGTTCTTTACTATTTTACGTTCAGAAATGTTTTTCTTGAATTGTTGCACTATTTGATGGTGCAGTCTTTCACAGAGTGGTGAACCCCTCCTCATCTTTACTTCTGAAAGACTCCGCCTCTCTGAGATGCTCTTTAATACCCAATCATGTTATTGACCTGTTGTCAATCAACCACCAGGTGTTTTTTTAGCATTACACAACTTTACCAGCCTTTTGTTGCCCCCGTCCCAACTTTTTTGGAACGTGTTGTTGGCATCAAATTAAAAATGGGCAAATATTTTTCAAAAAACAACAAAATTTCTCAGTTTCAACATTTGATATGTTGTACTATTTTCAATTAAATATAGGGTTTAAATGATTTACACATCATTGCATTTTGTTTTTATTTACATTTTGCACAGCGTCCAAACTTTTTTGGAAATGGGGTTGTATATTGCATTTAATACTAGAGAGAAGCCAACGGCGGAAACCAAATTCCTTGTGTTTGTCAACATACTTATATACTGTGTTTGCCATTAGAGCTGATTTTGATTTTGAAATACAGAAGTGTGAAAAGCCCACTGAAGTCCACTGAATTTAAAGTCACAATGCAGTGCATGCAAGGAAAAGAAATAAGTGAGAGTGACCGGCTGCTTACCTGAGGACTTTCTCCGATCCGGGAGCGAAGCAGAAAGCTGTGGAGATCTCCGTACTTCATGAATGGAAGAATGACCATTGGCTTGGGGAAGTGGCCTGGACCTACTTCTAAACATACACCTGTATGAATGGATCAAAAGAGAAGCCACAGTGAAGGTGTGGAAGTAAAAGTGTGAAAGTGCTGTATTTTAAGCTCTTTATGAGAACTGTGCTTTGGAAAATCTGAGAAAAATTTAGTCTAGTATAGTTAATACACTAATAACTGTATTAAAGGCACATTTTGCTCCATAATGCTAACGCTGATATGATGAAGTGGGATGAAGTGTTCCTTCAGTGGTCAATCTGCTCCGTCTTCCACTGTGATTGTCTGGACGTCTTACCTAAGAGTCTAATGACATTAGGATGGTTAAAGTCCTTCATGCAGGCAGCCTCATTGAGAAACTCCTCTATCTCCCTCTGAGAGAAATTATCCACTGAAAAATAAAACGCATCTCTGGGTAAATATGCCTTTACTTCACAAAACAATCCTTCCTAACAGCACTGTTACAGAGAATTACTGCAGTTTTGGGTTATAGCTTCATGCCCTGGCCACATGTATCCAGATATTTTTTTGTTTTTTTCCTGCGTTTTGGCCATTTCCAGTTACTGACAATGACGGTTTTGGAAAAAGCTCTCCAGTTTTTTGTGGTCAGTTCTTTTAAACTGGGTTTCAACTCGACTGCAAATATTAAAAATCCCTTAAAGATTCTAAAGATGTGATTCTGACTTGATGCTCATTAACCAAAGTCAGAATTCATAACAAATCCATAATTAAAATGGGGTAAAAAGGTAGAAATGTTTGTCGGCCTGGTCAGGACCGTGGTGGTGTTTCAGAGATGGTGGTGTAGCCACAGCAATGTAAACAACCCCACAACAGCGAGCGGTAACTTTTATTTTCTGGCAGAAATCAGATTTTGAATCTGTGTGAAATTTTTAATTACAGAGGTCTGACAGCCTGCAGGTCAATTTCTGTTTTGTGACGCGTTGCCGTCACTTTAGCTGTGTCCCAATTCAGGGGCTGCGTCCTTCAGAGGCTGCATTTGAAGGCTGACCGCATCACAGCGGCGCGACTAGGCTGTCCCATTTCGAAAGCTCCTTAATATGCGGCCGAGAAATGTGTCCTTCTTTTCCATGGCAATGAAGGATCCAATGGGTGGATCCTTTGCCAGCCAACATATCCCGAGGTTCACTGCGTGCCGGCGAGGATTCGAGAACATGGCGGCGTCAGCAGAGGAGCGAATGGCGGCTGAGGAGACACAGAGAGAAGCATCTCCAGCTCTTTTAAATGAAGAAATAAAAAACTAAAATCAGTTTCTGGCTCCGTCTTCAAAGAACTTTAAAAGAACTCGACAGGAGCAGCGATCCGTGATGCAGCGGTGAGGGCGGGAACAGCGGTGCTGTGACTCAAACAGGAAGAGCAGACCGTCTCATTTCGGTTCAGCCTTCACGGATCTACGCAACCTTCGAAGGATGCAGCCTCTGAATTGGGACACAGCCTCTCTGCCTCGCTGTGTTCGTCTTTAGGTGTTTGACATCAAATTTTATGAGGTGTTATCGCCCCCTACTGGGTGGTTTTAAAAAACATTCAGATACGTGTGGACGAGCCCTTTAATCAGACATTTTCAGGATGTCTTATTCTAATACTCAAAGGAACGTCTGGTTAACATGATGTAACAAACCACACTTCATCTGCCCTCACATTTCATGGTCTTCACAGCGACCTTTTCACAGCTTCCGTTCGGCTGCTTCAAGTGGCCCTCCATCACGGAGCCAAACTCCCCTGTGAAAACAGACACCTCACTGAAACTGCTCCAAAAACACACCTGAACACCAGCTAAAGCAGAAGAAACTCTACCGAAATACCAGGTGCGCTTTAATTCTAACCTTCTCCGAGGACTTTTCCAATGGAGAGCAGGCTTCTCAGGATCATCACGTCCTGAAGTTTGGCCTGAAGATCTTCACTGATCCCCAAATTTGCAACTACATGGAAGAAGAGTATCTTTGTTAAAATCACAAAGTTCAGAAAGTGTGACTCCCAACTAGGAATGTAAATGATTAACCAATTAAATGATTAACCAACAAATAAACAATCATTCGACCAAAGCTATCAGGTAATAAAACTAATTTTGTTAGAATATTACCTCCAATATTTAAATATTTTAAAACCATTAAAAAGAAAAGAATATTATATCCAATATTTAAATATTTTAAAAACATTAAAAAGAATATTATATCCAATATTTAATGATAATTAATAATGGAAGAAGATCACTGATAAACTACACTGTTAGCGTTTAGTTTTATAAAAAAAAACTTTATTTCAGGTTGGACTGATTAAAAGTCCATGCAGAGAACCCTTTAATCATGCAAAGTGTTCTTTGAGTGTTCACGGTTCTACATAGAACCACTTTCTTTACTAAAGAACCCTTGAAGAACCATCTTTTTTTTAGGTGTGTACTACTGACCACATTATGACGCAGCAAAGCCCCAGTGCATCGCGAGACATACTTAAATCAGAAACTCCCCCATATGGAAAAAAAATATATTCCAAATGTATTTAACAAATATATTTTTTTCAATGTATGAAAATGGCCAAAAATGTATTTGTTAAATATACATTTTTAAATGCATTTATCAGTATTTGTTATTATCTGTGTTCAGTTGAGTGTAATGAAGGTTCCAGATGTAACTAAACGTTCTTCTGTGATCTGCACTGTACTTTACATTAACCATGTACATCTGCAGTCAGACTCTCACACACAATGTATTTCACATAAACAAGATATCAGATCATAACTGCATTTTCACAGAGTATCAATACTACAACACTCGCTTCTGTCCTGATAAAGGATCATTTGATCAGATTTCAAATGAAGATACTGGAACACAAATTCATTTCAAACAGTGAAGAGCATCAGACAGGATTTTGGCTGTTTTCATACATTTTCAAATGTATCTGATAAACACATTTATGGTATATTTCCCCAAACACTTTAAAATAAATGCATTTAAAATATATTTGGTTAATATATTCTGAAACACAGTTTAGTGTTTGGAATGTGTTTCAGCATCGACTGCAGTGTGTTTGAAACGTATTTCAAATATATAAAAATATAGGTCCTTATATTTTTTCCATATGGGTCTGGCAGATGGACGTCCTTCATGCTATGTGAAATAACTGCATTAGGTGCTCAACAGATCGCAGATTGAATTGACTGTTCAATTACAGAACAATTAACGAGGTTGATATCGCTTGACCTACGTGTCATTTCGATGGCCGTCCGATTGTAGGTCCTCTGAGGTCTGTACTCCACGATGGTTGGAAGTTTTTCTCCAGTTCCAAGCAGCCTCCTGTAGGGGGAGCCAGTTATACAACCATGAGATCCACAGGGCAAAAACAGAAAACACTCAGACAGATGCTGTCTGGGAAGTTAAAGGGCCCGTTCCATGGAAAACTACACTTTTCTCTTTCTTTGATGTAGCATGTAAACATTGTTAAAGTGTCAAAATA
Source organism: Colossoma macropomum (assembly GCF_904425465.1). NCBI lineage: Eukaryota > Metazoa > Chordata > Actinopteri > Characiformes > Serrasalmidae > Colossoma > Colossoma macropomum. Next base: position 1,583,807 of record NW_023494791.1, read on the forward strand.
TACAGAGCATTTCTCTAAAGAGCCCATTTTGAATTAATTGCTTTTGCGACATCACTAAGCCCAATGCATTTACATACAACATACTGTGCAACAGTACACCTAAGTGCATTACTTACAGCTGTTCTGGCAGAAAGTGTGTTTTTGCTTGTAATCTCATCATGTATCATTGGAAAAACGCAAATAAACACAAACACACTAAAAAGTGGCTTCTTATTTTCAAGAAAGTAGTGAAAGTCTTGTTCCAGATTTCTCCTGGACGCCTCCACCAGCAGCACCTGATTATAGATTTAATGTTAGGAAGTACCGATTAGATAAAGCGGGTATTGGGATGATATCTACAAATAACACTGGACTTCTTTGAGGAGAGGGCAGGAAGTGGTTAAACAACACACTGGCACACATTACTGACTGCACGAATATTATGTGTATAACGATCACGTAAAAATGAATTAGGACTGTTTTTTGGTCCATGCATGGATGGATGGACAGACAGATAGATATACAGACAGACAGATAGACAGACAGACAGACAGTCAGACAGATAGATAGATAGATAGACAGATAGATAGATAGACACAGACAGACAGACAGACAGAAAGACAGACAAAGTCAGATAGATAGATAGATAGATAGATAGACAGATAGATAGATAGACAGATAGATAGATAGATAGATAGATAGATAGATAGATAGACAGATAGATAGATAGACAGATAGATAGATAGATAGATAGATAGATAGATAGATAGATAGATAGATAGACAGATAGATAGATAGATAGATAGATAGACAGAACTTTATTGATCCCGAAGGGAAATTGCAGTGTTTCAGTAGCAACACATATAATTGCACATAAACCTACATATACTATGCATAAAAATAGAAATAAATTAGGCAGAAATAAAAAGTAGATAAAGGTTTGTAAGTTACAGTATAAGAGAGTAGGAATAAAAGTATATCTTGTGTATAATAAATTGAGGAAAATGAAATCAAACTGAGGGGAAATGAAGGATATGGGCCCTTTAACTGGAATGCCAGACTACACAGGCAGTAAAAGGGTGAAAGCATTGTTGGACTAAATATTCGCATTCTTATCTGTATCTTTAAAGATGGGAGTGAGTCAAAGTCTCCACAATGGCTGCCAAAGAATGTGGCCGGGGGGTGGGGGGTGGGGGGTGTTTTTATAGGGTATGCGTTTCTAACCCACAGCTGGAGGTGGCAGAGCGCTTAACTCAGCACTGCCCCCTCCAGAGCCTTTAACAGGGAAACGTTACGCTTTTATGAACAGCACATCCGGAGGCTCAGAGTAACTTCACCCCTACTGCAACTTCCTCAGCAGACCCCCTCCCCTCTCGCTCCGCCCCCACCCCACCCCACCCCCAACAACAACATTCCTCTGTGCCAGAGTTTGTTTACCTGAAGCAGAAGTTAAAGTTACCACTTTTTTAAGTTCTTCAATCCAGAATTGGATCAAAGAACCTAAAATCTTCACTAAGACTTTCCACTGAAAATTCTATAATTCTTCAAAATTTTCACTAAAAGACTTTTAAAAAGGTTTTTGGCCACTATGATGTTTGCGAGAGGTTAATGGACCAAAAAATACTCATTTTCATTTTTACATGATCATTTTCTAACCTTTTGTTTTTGTTACTGTGTATGTATGTAAACTGATGTATGTAAAGTACCTCTATTCTGATTGGCTGCACTGTATACTAAAACTTAATAACTTCAACACAAATCAAAACTGTAGGTTTATATATATATATATATATGTATAGCCCATTGTACCAAAATAATGCAGATCCACAATAAAAAAATTATATATATTTTAAAAACAAGTGTTCAGATCTTATTTACAGGACTCTGTTCTGATCTATTTAAACTCCAGGCATTAACAGAGATAAATATATACACAATCATCATTTATAGGGTATTTACTTTTGGGAGGTGTCTGTCCCAAACCCCTAAATTTACATGTGGGAAAATAATACTTACATTTTTTACTGCATTTCTTTCAATGTAGTTTTTTATTTGATTGTTTTCATTTCTTTTAAAGTGAAGATGAAAGATTTATTATGAGTTTAAGTTTACATTTAAAAAATGCTGTCCCACGTTTTCATGCCACTACTGAAACACAAAGAGTTTAAGTCAGTAGGCGGATCCTTATTTTAGCCACGCCCCTGCATTTTAGTGCAGGAAGTGAGGCTGCATCCCTGTCCCTCATGGCCACATGGTGAGCAGTTAGATCCCATTGTTTTGAAGTAAATGTGTCCCAAAGTCTGAAAATCAGTGTGGAACATTAAGAATCATCATATTTTCATTAATTAAGTACTTTTTGTATTTTAATAAAAATATGATGATTTTCTGTGTGAACAGCTGTTCAAAGCTGTGTTTGCTGGTCTGAACTGCTGAGTTTCTGAGCTCAAAATGAGCTAAAAGTGTCACCGAAACAGTCACTACTGAAACATTTGTTAAAGTTTGGTAGTTATGATTGTTTTGGTAGAGACAGAATGGAATGTTCAATCATTCGTTTTAATAAAATAAACATAATTAAGGTTTAGAGCAAAAGTGTTTTAGTCTAAAGTCCAAGATCAGTTAAAAGTCCTAAATGTGTTTCAGCTCTGACTTTGAACCAGTTCAGCATATACACATAGTACATATATATATATATATATATATATATATATATATATATATATATATATATATATATATATATGCACATAGGTTGTTGCAGCTTAATTTCTATATATCACCTATATGGAGTAAATGGTATGTTTTGAAACTTTAATGTTTATATAATACATCAAACTCGTGTTTTTCTTCGTATTTTGTTTGAAGGTATTGCGAATGTCCACTCTGCTTCAATGAAAGAGGAAGTCATTCAGCCAAACTCACCCTAGTCGAGTCTCGAGTATCCGGCCGCGCAGGCATATGGCCCCAAACATCACCAAGAGCAGAAGACAGAAGCCACAAACCACTCCTAACACTACGTACACCGAGTCTGAGACATACGTGTCTGGAGTGGGAAGCGGGGGCAGAGGTACATCTGAAAGACAAAACAGGAACGTTTCATGTGAGTCCAGACTTGGGGCAACACGTGTCTTTCACTGATGCAATGCCAACTAAACCAGCTGACTGAATGATTTCAGCACAGTGCATTTACATTACTAATCCATACAGACTGATATCTGCACTTTCTCTATTCAGATCTCCTTCTGACATTAAAGAACTGCAGTGACAGAGCAACTTTACCTCCTTTAAATAAGTAAACAGTCTGCCCTGGTTACACTCGGAGTGCTGGGCTGATTAGGAGAACAGCGGAGAAGAACCCTCAACCATACCAGGGCTGTCTTATACAGTAGCATCTAGTAAGGACTTAGATAATCGGTCAGAAGGCTGATTGGTCTAGGACAGCGGTCGCAACCCAAATGTTAAGGAGAGCCATTTTGTCCTTCCAACAAAAATCAATCAGCCATTTTATATCAATTTATTAAAGTAACGTTTTACCATTTTGGATGTAAATATGTCTCAGTATGTGCTGATGTACTAGTATAGACTTAAAAATGTAATATAAACAAAAACTCAGACTTACTTTGCTCTGCTTTATGCTTTAGCTCAGCTATAGCTGCTTTTCTCGCATCTCCAGCAGGAAACTTTTCCACAAAAGTAGAACAGTTTCTGTAAAATGTCTTTCAACGTTCGACTTTTTACAAAGCTGAAGTCGCTTCTCATTCGCCAGCGTCTTGTTCGAATTTTCCCGTTCCACCTTAAGTGGTGCCTGAGCCTCCAGAACTGCTGCACCATTTAAGGTGGAATGGAAAAAATTCTAACAAGAAGCTGGCGAATGAGAAACTGACTTCAGCTTTGTGACTTTAGTGTTTGTCAGTTTCTCGTTGCAGATTAAACGTATCAGGAAACCAGCTGGAGTGATTATAAACACTAATAAGTCCATTCATCTCCAAATTATCGATGTTTGTCTTAAATCTCTCTCTTTGCCGTTTCGTTAGCTACTAGCTAGGAGATACTGTTGTCTGTGTTGCTATGGTGACCAGCAGTCTGTGCTGATCTTCAGGGTTAAAGGGTGAATTAGCAGTTCTACATTAACTCCAGAGTTTAAGACCATTTATTGTTAAACTGTGTTGAACGATCAGCAGAGCTTTATTTTACTGTAAAGGAGGATTATTTTCTTTTTACCTACAGATCTGATTCAGCTGTGGAGAAACAGGGCAGTAAAAGAGCCGCATGCTGCTGACTTTGTCATTTAGGGGGCATGTTTGCCTCTGTATTAGTCTTTAAAAGGGCAAAACATTGAACATGGGATCATTTTCGCCCTTTGCTCCTGGTCACTCCCAACACTGGTACATACTCACCAAGCTCAGGGACAAAGAACCAGTATCGAGAGCTTTTGACTCCACAGCCGGCCTGCGTGCACGCCATCACCTCCACACTGTACGTGGTGTTAAACACCTGCATGGCCACCGCTGCCTCCGTCGAGATACTGCGAATCTGAAACAAGAAGATGAAATATCCACCAAGTTAGATTACGTGCAGTGTGTTTTCTCAGGGAAATAGGTGTGTATATATATATATATATATATAGTGACAGTTAAAATGTACAAAAAAAAGCACAAATCACAAAGGTTTTGAAACGTGGGAATAAAATATATTGTCGAAAAACTTCAAAGAAGAAAAATAAAACTCTTGACTTTTAATGTGAGGGAATGTTTCTGTTGGTCAGATTATCATGAAATAATAAAAATTAGAGCAAAAACAAAACAAAAACAACATAAAATGAAGACACACGGCCTGGTTCAGATACTGACAATATTTTCCAAAGCAAGAAAACAGATATGGAAGTGCAATCTGTAAGTGTAATACCACTTCCAAGAACTGCTAAACCTTCAAAATAAACACAGAAGCTCACGCTTCGAGGTCAAAAGGGTGCTGTGTGCAGGCCCTGATTTGGTAAGATGGGGAATAAAGAGAAGCACTGATTTGCTGATGGTGCGGCCGCAAGAGTAGCAGTGCAAAAACATAACAAGATGACCCTGAAGAAAAGAGGAAGGGAGACTGTTTTGCTTTCCAAACACGTGGGAAGAGGGAGAGGGCACGGGGAGAAGGCGGGGTGGGGTCAGCGCGGGAACATGTGACCGACAGACGACTTGCGCAAAGCTGCCACAGTCACATCTGGACTCCTGTTCCTTCTCTGCCACAAACCTGCTGACAGCACGACTGCTGACACGTTAACCCCTTAACATTCACGGCAGCTCCAGAATCAAATTCCTCGCTCTGACAGCAAAACAATAACCTGTGTTACAATATTTTTCATATGGCTACTGAGTTGTACACAAAAATGCCAGCTTATGCCAGTATATCTGGGCCATTTTATCAGAAACACCCATCATACAGGAGCACTTTGCAGGTTTGCAGACAGCAGCCTGTTTGTAGCTACATCCATGACGTCTGAAGGGCCAATGTCCCACATTTTTCTTAGACTATATGGCCAAAAGTGTGTGGACACCCAACCATCACACTTATATGAGCTTGTTGGACGTCCCATCCCAAATCCATGGGCATTAATAGGGAGTTGGTCCCCCTTTGCGGCTGTTACGGCTTCCACTCTTCTGGGAAGCTTTCTACAAGATGTTGGAGAGAGTCTGTGGGAATTTGTGTCCATTCAGTCAAAAAAGCATTTGTGAGGTCAGACACTGATGTTGGACGAGAGGGTCTGGCTCACAGTCGACGTTCCAGTTCATCCCAAAGGTGTTCAGTGGGGTTGAGGTCAGGGCTCTGTCATTCATCTCTCCAGAGAACACGTTTCCGCTGCTCCAGAGTCCAGTGGCGGCGCTTTACTCCACTCCAGCCGACGCTTGGCATTGCGTATAATGATGTTAGGCTTCTGTGCAGCTGATCAGCCATGGAGACCCATTTCATGAAGATCCCGACACTCAGTTCTTGTGCTGATGTTGCTGATGAGGCAGTTTGGAACTCAGAGAATAGACGATTTTTTCGTGCTACACACTTCTGAGCTGTTGTTGCTCGTAGTAGCTTCCATTTCACAATAATAGCACTTACAGTTGACCGGGGCAGATCTAGCAGGGCTGGAAATTCATGAACTTATAAAATGTTTTAATACCAAAATGAAAGATGATTCATTTTCACATCATCATTTTCCAACCTCTCTTAATCTCTTAGAATTAAATAGGCTGGTTTTGTTACTGCGCCTTAAAGACTGATATATGTAAATGAGCTCTTTTCTGAGCTAATACACTTCTTATAACTTCAGCACAAATGGGCGGAGCTAAACTGCAGTAGGCTGAATAGAAGGATAAAGAAGTTGTTTTTTGGTTACATCACAAAACCAATGAATTTGCCGCCGTTTTTGCAGCTTAGTTTCCGTATATGGACGGTGCAGACTGGAGAGTGAACGGCACCTTTCGAAACTTTAATGTTTACATACCACATTAAAGTCATTTAAAAGTGTTTTTCAGTGATTATGGGCTTTTAAATTGGTTAACTAAGGTTCACAGTGTGCAAGGCTGCTACATCAGCACAGCACAGGAGTCACTATGCTGAATGCTTGTTTACACTGGAGTCAGAACAATTACAATAATTCCAGTAACTGAAAGATAATCCACATTTAAAGGGCCAATATCATGGAGAAACTGAAGTTACCTATTTTCAATTTGTGTGTGATGTCATACATATACCCGTTCAGCCTACAGCAGTTCAGCCCTGCCCAATTACGCTGAAGTCATAAGGAGTGTTTCAGCCTGGACTGCTAGACTGGGAGAAAAAGAGTAAATAAAATTATTTATGACCATTTTTGGTATAATTCTTGTTTTTTGGCCATTTATTTTTTTGACCATTTAGTTTTTTGACCATTCACAACTATTTTTGGTTTAATTCTAAGGGAAAAAGAGAGAAAATAAAATTTTTAAAATTATTTATGACCATTTTTAGTATAATTCTTGGGTTTTTTGACCATTTATTTTTTGACCATTTAGTTTTATGACCATTTTGGTTTAATTCTGAGGAAGAAAGAGAGTAAATAAAAATTATTTATGACCATTTTTGGCATTATTCTTGTTTTTTTTCACCATTTTTTTAAACATTTATTTTTTTGACCATTTATGACCTTTTTTGGTTTGATTCTAAGGGAGAAAAAGGAGTAAATACAATTATTTATGACCATTTTTGGCATAATTCTTGTTTTTTTTGACCATTTGTTTTTGACCATTTAGATTTTTCAATTAGCTTGTTCAATTACAATTATTTCTGGTTCAATTCTAAGGGGGGAAAAAGAGTAAATAAAATTATTTATGACCATTTTTGGCATAACATAAAGCAACATAGGTAAACCTCGAGGAGAACAATAAAACGCAGGAGAAGAGAGGGACACAGGCCCTTTAAGTGGGCGTCCAAAACATGCTGTGAAGTCGAGCAGCAGGTGTCGGAGGGACAACAGCTGCGATCGCGCTCACTTCCAGTTACTGCTGCTCTACCACAGATTTAAAGGTGAATCACATTTATAGTAAACGAGCGACACATTCGCTCTTGAATGAATCGACTCACGATGACAAAGTGCCATTCAGTCAGTGATGAGTCACCGCAGCCAGAGAAAAACAAATCCCGTTTTTCACACTGTCGGCCCCTCGCACAAAGATAGGAAGCGCAGCATTGTGCAGGAGGAAGGCTGCACGGCTCCGACACGCTAAACAGAAAAGTCACTCACATGAAGGACGCGTCTCACGCATGACTATCTGAGCCGTACAGTCATTCAGTCTGGATACGAACGTGCTCGTTCTGGTGTTCTCAGTAGTAAACAGGGGTGTAAATAATCATTCAAATAAATTAGAATAAATCATCTTTACTGGGGGAACCATAGTTTACCTTTCAAGAATGAAATGCACAGTCTTATGCAAAAGTTTGGGCACCCCTGATCAAATTACATGTTTTTTTGATTTTCTAAGTGAAAGTGAGTTCACTCATCCTCTACAGAGAACACACTTCTGCATTTTTATTGCTAACGTACTGAATGTACTGTGTTTTCTGTTGAGGATGTTTTTGACATTCAATTTCCTGGGGCTGCTCAAACTTTTGCAGGCAACTGTACCTTAAAAACGACCTTTTCGTTCGTAGATTTCGTCCAATAAACGCTTCAATCTAGCGCACTAAAAGTAATACGACATTTAAAAGCTGAAGGCTTGATGGTTCTTTTATTAGAAGCCTAACTTAACCTTACATCACGGCGCTCTGACCTTTTTTGTCAAAGCTGAAAGAACAAAAACATTCCAACTCTGCATGTTGCCAACAGCAGTGCTTTCACTTTTATCTATCCAGCTTAGAGAAAAGTGAAAGCAATGCTGCTGGCAACATGCATTAAACACAAGGAATTCAAAACAGTACAGATTCTCCTTCAAACTATTTAACATTATTTTCTTAAATATGGATTATACCATCTATATTGAGAGTGTGAACATTTTTAAGAACAGTTAGGAAAAATAAACAAAATCTGGCACTATATAAAAATTAATGTAACCTTTATCAAAACTACCATTAACTAGCGACAGAATCCAAACAAGCTTTTCAACAAGGCAGAGACTACAAAGAGCCAGCAAAACGTCAAGACACGAGAAACACTATCATGTCAAAAACGTCCAGTGTCCAGTCACTTTTTCATTAGATATCTTTATGTTTATAGCTCAGAATGAATAGTTAGTTATAGTTAGTATCAGTAATTACTAGGCATTCAGTTCAGGTTATTAATGTTAAAAAAAAAACATTATGATATACAATAACGCTAATTTCTGCTAGCGCCCCTATCAGATTTTAGTAGTATGTTAGCGCCAAGCTAACAGTGATCCACACTAATTTTTTTGTTTTGTTTTTCTTGTTCTAGATTAAACACAAACATTTGAATTGTGTAAACGTCATTCTGTTTGTTTTACCTGAAGTTTGTAACAGTCATTATCAAATATCTGAGATTGTGTGTATCAGTGTTACAGCGACTCTTTTAGTGAAGGGTTCTGACACAGAGCTGCTGCTACTGTTTTACATTCCTAACAACTAACCGGAACACTGCTTAGACTACGACTCATATTCACAGCCAGTAACGTATCTAGAAACTCCAGAAGGCCTAGAGTGACGTTTTCTCTCGCTAATTTGCTTTTACAGTGAAAATCAAAGCATGGTAATTACTCTAATGTGTAAGGCCTTCAGTCCAGCTCCTGAAGTCCTAACCAATGGAAGAGCTCACTTGGCTGTATCTACTTAGTCAGCACAGAGAGAACAATCCTGATTGGATGATTTCCTGTTGAGTGTTTCAAGAATTTTACCACTCGAAAAACCGAATGAACAGGGTTTAAATACAACAATCCCCAAAATTATGTCTCACACACACATTTTCTAAGGTGCTTATCCTCCTGGGTCGCAGGGGGAGCTGGAGCCTATCCCAGCGCTCATTGGGTGGAAGGCAAGAAACACTCTGGACAGGTCACCAGTCTACCACAGGGGCAATTTAGCATCTCCAGTTAGCCTAAATGCATGTCTTTGGACTGTGGGAGGAAACCAGAGCAGCCGGCTGGGGAATCGAACCCAGGCCCTTCGTTCTGAATATCAAATATCAATTACATCGAGTAGATTAGATCTCCACCACTTTCATTGCCTATTGAGGAGTTTCTTGGCTGCCATTCTGAAAACAGTTGCTACCATGGAGACCGGGTGGGCGGAGCTTGCTGCAGTGTGACTTTCCATTGGCTGAATGGGCTGTAAGCTGAATTTGAGGTGCGTTCAACAGATACTTCACTTCATGCACCCAGTAGAACAGAGTAAGCCAATTATACATGTTTTCCCTGTAAAAACAGTTTGAGATCTGAGCTGGAATGCCTTACGTCCCAACTTTTTTTGCCCGGAACGGGGTTCTGGTGCATTCTGGCCTGTTTCCACCCCTTGACACAACAACAACATAGCACCCTGATTCATTATTAACAAGGTCATAAAAGATTCAGTATATTAGCCGCTGGACACCCCATCGAAGCTCAGACGTTACTAAATATTTCTACTAATTAGAGGTTTTAAACCATGAAATCATTTTTTTTTCTGGGAGAAGGACCAGCTGGTGTGTTCGGTTTCCAAGCTGCAGGGCATTATCTGTAGACCATTAACTCCACGTGTGATCTCTATCTGGACAGCATAATTATGTCCAAGTTGCCTGAACCGAGCTCTTCAAAGCAGCGCTGATAAACAGCCTTTTCTGCTTGCCTCATGTCCATGGAGCTCCATAGAGGAAGTCTGGATATGATGATATTTTGTTTTGGAGCTGAGTAGAACAAACTGAGCAGGAGTCATTCACCACAAACGCAAGCAAAAGGCTTGATGGACAGTAAATACTTTCCCTGTTTGCTACACAAAAGTGCTCAACTAGCATTTGAAGCATGTTCCCTTTTCCCCAAAGCGACTGCAGCTGCGAAATGTCCAGGTGACTGGAAATCAAAGCTAAACTTTGCTGCGAAAAGAAGGTACTTTCCAATTATGAAATGACAGCCATCAGAAAGTTTCAGTTTATGCTAAACAGTATCACTTCCTGTGGAGTGAAGAGGACAAGTCCACTGATTATTTACTTCAAAAGCAGAAGGATGCAGGAGGAGCTGGTCATCAATAGGAAAGTACAGAAACATTGAGATAAAAGCAAAACAAACGGCGGTCAATGGATGAAAAGTACGAACGTAGCCTGGACTCATGCAGTCGTATGGAAAAGTTTGACCAAATTCTATGTTTTTATTGATTTAACACGTCGTCTACAGAGAACACACCTAAAAATGAGAGTTTTCTGCAAATGTAGTGCACAGTTTCTATTTTTTTGCTGAATTTTATACATTGGAAAAAAAAACATACAATAAAAAATGTGCCGTAAGTTTTGCCCAGGCCATGTTTATGTTCATTTTATTTCCAATGTGTTAAATTCAGCAAAAAAATACAGTGATTGTGCATTAAAACGTGCAGAAGAGTGTCCTCTGTAGAGGACAGCGCAGTCCCATTTCACCCCTCGCCCCTACCACTCAGCCCTTCACCTCCATTTTGTGTGTTGACGTCTAGGGGTCCTATCCTACGTACCACAGACTGATCCACCAGCATTCCCGGGCGTTAAAGACGTCTTCATTTTCTAACATTTCTCCGATTTGCTTCAGATAACCGCAAAAGGACGCCTACTGGTATACTGGAAATGTCCGGAAAAACTCATAAAAGCCACCAACGACTACTGATGACGTGTCAGGCTCCTGATGGGTCGTCCCATTTCGTAGGGGTAGATTTTAACCACAGCCAAGGGACAAGGTGACACTCAAAAACAAGGGGTAGGGGATTGGGCCGATGTGTTAACTTCTTTTCACTTAGACAATCAACAACACGGACTTACAGCAAGGTGCCCAAACTTTTGAATACGATTGCACTTATTCAGACCAGAAGGTCACTTACTTGGTTCTTATACATGGTAGAAGAAATGACTAGATACTACGAGTCAGAGATTTTAAAAGTAGCGTTTTAAAAGTTTAAAGGGCCCATTTTCAACGTTTCGTTTCTTTTCTGCTCAAACTTTTTGTGTGGTTTTATGTAACAAATGCCACACACCCTTTTCCATCCTATATCCCAGAGGTCACGGACAGGCGGACCGTGGTCCGAGTCCGGACCCAGACGCTTTCCTATGCGGACCTGGACCTATAACTGATAAACTATGGAGAATTATTTCATTTCGACGGGTGGTCCTATTTTAATCGGCGTAACTTTTCTAGCCTTTACGGTAGTTTTAGAGGCCCGGGAGATTCACAGACCAATTGCATGCGTTGTAAATATCACACGTGATACGTACAACGCATCACACGTTATTTTACATGGCGTGCTCTAAAAAGAGAAAACTGACAATAAATATTGAAATATGACTGAATTATACTGTATTTGAATTGATATTCAGTTGTTGGCTGTATAAGATGTTGATATACCTACTAGGCTACTTCAGTAAACAGTATATGGCACTGAATCATAATACAAGTTAGACATTATGATGTTCTGTTTGGCTGTTCTGTATTGTATTTCATTCAAGCAGTCTGAGCTGAAACACTCCTTATAACTTCAGCATGAATGGGCGGAGCTAAACTGTTGCAGTCTGAATAAGAGGGTATATGTAATTGTGTTGCTTTTTGTGACATCGCATCTATGCAAAGGTCCAAATGTGTATTTTAAATGAGTTTTAAAGGTGCATGGCATCCCCTTTCCCAGGAGAAAGAGTCATATGCATATCTTTCTTAATATTATTCTTTATTTTTTAGTAAGAGCTTGTTTTACCTGAACACTCTACAGCCTTATAAGAACAAATGCATATAGGAAAAATTAAGATTTTAAAAATGCACTCAAATTCACAACAATTTATAAATAAAATAAAACATAGATTAGTTTTAATATAATGTTTAACTAGCTGTTACCATATGATCTGCCTTCCTTTCCTTTACGCTATAATGTGCTACAAGTAATTCAGTCACATTTTAAGTTGTTTTTTTTTAAAGAATCCGATCATATTTGTTCTTTTTTCCTGCAACGTCTGATCCAGTATTTTCTGCTAGTGCAATACTGATCCCGAGTTTGGGATCAGTGCCATCTCTAAAGGTCATAACAGAATGAGAGGCTACACTGGATCCATGTCTGAAGCTTTTCATTACCGGAACTCTATTAGAGTCCTATAATAGGAGGAAGCTGATCTGTCCAAGTCCATCCCTCCTTTTCCGTTTAACAATACGATGCCGTCTTAAAATACAACATTAGCATGTGTGATTCATTTGTTCCTCACAGTGCATAAAACAGCAGTGTATGACACTCTGACCTCTTTTACCGATCACCGCAAAACACAACGGGTCAATCTGTTTACAAGCTACTGATCTACAAACCCAATTCCAGGAAAGCAGGAACAGCATGTGAAATATCAATAAAAACAGTGATTAGTACATCCTGATTAACAGATGTGCAAGTTACCCCTGCCATGAGCACTAATACCCCCAAAATAGACTGCGGCTATTTGTATTTTGTACTTTACACTGGTAACAATCTGGACGGCCCTTTTCTTCTTTGGCCCAGAGAACACGACTTCCATTATTTCCATAAACAATCTGAAAGGTTGACTCATCAGACCACAGTACACGCTTCCGCTGAGCATCAGTCCATTTCAGATGAGCTGGGGCCCAGAGAAATCGGCGGCGTTTCTGGACGCTGTTGATATGCGACTTCCAGTGTGCAGAGTACAGTCTTAACTTGCATTTGTGGAAGCAGCAATAGACAGTTATTTAGAACAGTTGGTCAAAATATTCCTGGTGATATCCAACAAATAGTTAAGCCAGTTTTTTTGATGCTGTGCCATCTGAGGTGTCACTGGCATTCAGATGTGGTTTTCAGCCCTGGCTTTTACCAACAGATTTCTCTGGATTCCCTGAATCTTTTGATAATATTATGGACAGCAGAGGGTGAAATACCTAAAATCCTTGCAATCGCTCATTAATACACTGATGTGTTTTTTGTGAGCCTCGACAAATCCTCGCTCATACAGGACTCGGCCTTTTCTTTATGCTCCTTATACTCAAGCATGATGGTGTCGCCTCTTTAAAAACTTTGCTGAACATTTAATGTCGTAAATTGCTCCTGGCTCATTTTTTTTGGAATGTGTTGCAGGCATTGATTTCAAAATAAGCGTATATATTTAGAAAAAACTAAATAAAAAATTAAATACCTTGTCTTTCTACTTTTTTCGTTTAACCACAAGTCAAAGTACATTTACAAATCACTGCTGATTTTATTTGCGTTTCATATACTGACCCAACTTTTTTGAGATCTTTTTTCAGCTAGATCTGCATCCCTTATTCCAGACGATTAGTTATACTAACTTAGGGAAGAATCATAATTTAAAGAAATAGTTCAGCAAAAGATCAAATTTACCAGGTTTTCCACTTCCTCCAGATGTAGTTGATCAGCCAAGATATGTTTGGAGTCCAAAACGTGCTTCTTTAGAACTGGAGTTGCTAAGAAATGCTAGAACTCAACAGTCACTCAAAAAGCTCAAATTGTTTGTGTAAATAAGAGACAGACACTGTTGTCTGAAGTGGCTGCTGACTGTTTCATTCAGTTTTATAGCTCACAGTAAATCACACTGTGTCCTAAACTGCATCTACAAGTCTGCGCTGCCTTAATAAAGACGTGGATGTGGTTTGAGAGAAATTTTGGGATGTATTGTTACAGAAACCATTTTGGTGACTATTGAGTTGTAGTGTTTGTTAGCAATGTTAGCCTCGCTGCTCTGGTTCTAAATTAAGAAGCAGAATATGGACTCCAAACATTGGTCAGCCATTTGACCACATCTGGAATAAGAGGAAAACTGTGGAAATTAGATTTTTCGCTGAGTCGTTCTTTTCAGTGATCCTCCTGTCTAGATCTGCAATTTCAATCCAGTAAAAGTCCAACAGCAAATGATCGTCTGTAACTGGCTGAACTCAGAGCTCCCTCAGTAATAATTACCTTGTAGCGAAATCCCATAAATTGCATTACACAAACTCTCTAGAGTACAAAAAAATAAAGTATATCGCTGCTGTTGGAAGAAAACCTTGTATCTCTATTTTTTAAGGTTTTTCAGTTTTTGACATAGTTTGAAAATACTTGTTACCTTTTACACTGTATGCAGATTTCATGATGAATGGACTGAAATAAATCACCCAAAATGACTTGGAAAGAAGTCTGGTTCCATTGACTTACATTAAAAGTGAAGTATGTTTTTTCCTTCTCCTGTAAAGTCACCATTTTGGAGACACAAGGTTTTCTTCCGACAACAGCGATTTATAATAACTAACCTTATTCATGTGTTTCCCATCGTTGATGTTGATCTCATATTTCTGCAGGATTCCGTTCACCTTGTCGGCAGGAGGAGGCTTCCATCGTATCACCAGCATGGACTCATTTACATGAACACTCACGTTCTGAGGGGCCACTGAAGGTACTGAGAACAATGAAGAAGAAGTCAAACATTCAAGTTAAAGCCATAGGATTAAAACTGACATTATAATGACCTCCAAAAGTGTCCAGACAGACCATCTAATGAGTGAATTCAGCTACACTAAGGTCACCCACTGCTGAAACAGCTTGTATAATCTCTGTAGAAAAGCACCGTCCAATAGAATGGGATGCTTTGGAGCAGCCTGAGGTCACATGAGCCTTAGGTCACCATGTCCAATGCCAATTGTGGGGCATAAAGCCCCCCAGCATTGGGCTGTGGAGCAGTGGACCTGTGTTCTCTGGAGTGACGGAGCTACATCCAGTACCTTTGGGATGAGTTGGAGTGATCCAGAACTGACCATCCAACATCAGTACCTGACCTCACTAATGCTCAGGGCATGCAAAGGGGGACAAACCCTTTGTTATTTAAAAAATTTCTGCATAATTCAGTTATTGAGATCAATCAATCTTTCAGAGTAGTTTGGTGTAAAGTGGTTCAGATGTCTTTACAGTGGTGGTGATAGGAACCAGGGGTCGCCATGACTACAACACAGATATAGACATTTTATTTACTATCCAGAACCACCAGTGAACCTACACGAGTCTTCTGAGTTTATATGAAATGTTGATGATGGAAAATAGTGGAAAATCCGAAACAGTAAGTTTTCTTTGGGGACTATTTTGCCTCACAACACTTTGCATGTATCCCTCCACCATTTAAAAAAGGCCAAAATCTTCTCAGAACTATTGGTCACTGGAGTTCAGTAGTGGTTTTTACACACAGAGATTTCTCTGGATTTCCTGGATCTTTTATTATGGACTACAGAGGGTGACACAACTAAAATCCTTGCAATCGCTTATTGATACGCTGATGGATTTTTTGTGAGCCTCGACTCATCCTCGCTCATACAGGACTGGGCCTTCCCTTTATGCATCGTTTATACCCAAGTGTGAAGGCGTCACCACGTTAAACCTTTTCTGAACATTTAATGTCTTAAATTTCTCCTGTCTCAATTTTTTTTGGATTGTGTTGCCATTTAAAAAAAGACATTTTAGGCCAAAAAGATCAAAATGACTGCAAAACAGAGTCTCAGTCATCAGGCAGTGAATTCATAACCATTTCCTGTAGTAACTTTCTGTGAGGGAGCTTTTAGAGGTGGACGTCTGGTTCCTATCACCACCACTGTGAACAGTTCTGACTTGGTAAGTTTCTCTAGAACAGAGCGTTTCACACCAAACCACTCTGAATTACTTTATTTAGATCTTATGACGGCATTAAATAAGAATTCAGTGGAATTCCTGTTTTATAATGCTGATTTCAGAAGAAGTGCTGGATGAGTAAATGTCTGTGTTTGGATATACAGTGTCTGCTACGTCGTCACGTATGATCAGAAATCCACACCAGTTTATGCTACTAATGAAACTCAAGCTTCTGGACCACATGGCAGAAAATGACAGCGCATCTTTGAAGTGCTGAAAACATGTCTCTGCTGTTCCTGTAGGAATACGGAGGAAACATCAGCTGAACACGCCTGAGAGGAAAGGCACGTTTCCTCTACAGCACCACTCCTATTCCCACAGCGCTTTTCAGGAAAAACACGGCGATACAGAGAACACGACTTCATAACTAATGAAGGAATCACCTTCACGTCATTTCCTCAACTGCTTTGTTTGTTCTCTCATTGACCATCATTAACTCCTCTGAATCATAGCGCAGTATTTATCTCCTTCAAATAAGATGCGTGACCAGAAGTGCTTTAAATAGATGTACTTTTGGTGGAGTACTATAATTCTTGATAACTAATTAAGGATGCCTCATTTAAACATAATGTCTGTCTAAATATGTATGAAGTCATTAATGTAGACGTGGCATATTCACAATACACAGTACGATATATTTAAGCAATAGATCACGAGAGGGAGTGTGTTATCTCAAAATACCATCACGGCTGTGATTTGGTCACCGTAGATCATCACAGCCGTGATGTTATTGGCGATAACACACTCCTCGAGTGTTCTACTGCTTTAATACAACAGTTAAATAAATACAGTAATAAATTAATAAACTGGGTCGTGAACGCGGCGTTTAATATGTTTTAATGTTCGCAGTTCCTTCACCAAATTATAGTTCCTTAACGAGCAGTTTGTTGCTACGTCAGAGTACCGAGCTCCGCCCACTCGCTGCACAGTCTGCTGTAAGCCTCGCTTTTTAAAGTACAGACTGAGCCGTAAAACTGACACAATATCAAGTTCAGCTCAGTTTTGTCAGTTTTTGCCAGATCAGTATTAATGTTGTTTTGTTCCAGCCAGTCTGTAAAGCATCTTACAGCCCATTTAGTTTGGCGAATGGTGTTGGGTTCATTTCTGGCTGATTCCAGGTTGTTCAGCTGTTCTTCTGTCACAGCTGCCGACTGAAAAGCTGCTCAGTGGTGATGACAGTTTGGGAATTTAGTGTCGTCTCATCTTCAGAGTCTGACCAAATCGGCTGTCGGTCAAATGTGATCTTAAAAGTGTCCATTTTCTGTTTGTGGCAAAGTAAGAAGTAAAAACGTTCAAATGGCTTGAGCGTCTCCTACAGCTGTCAAAGTCGTTGCTTAGCAAGGGCGTCTCAGCGGAGTGATACAGTGTTTGTGAAAAACCTGTGATGTTGTGGTGAAATAACAGCACAGTTAGAACACTTCTCAACCAATCAGCTTGCGTAGCCGGAACTAACTGTTGTATAACACAACATATCGCGATATTGAGTTTTTCTGTGGTTTGATAGATTAAGTTAATAAGCAAATCAAGCCGCAGTAGTGCTACATTTAAAAATACTGCCTAAAACTGTGCTGTAATAAATCCAACTAAACAGGAATAATTATTAAACCAATATGAGAAGCATGGGCTGATGCTGTTATCTGATATTTGTAATGTACATATCTGACAATGTCAATACACAAACATTCACAAAAGGTAGGAATTGGGACTACATCTGCCTGGATTAGCAGTACAGGGAAACAAATATTTCTGTAGGGCTACAAATGCAGTAAAAAGACTCAAATGAATACAATGCAGAGGTTTTAGAGCAGCAACTCAGCGTCCCCTAAACCCTCTGCTCTTCTGGAGTTCAAAAAATACATCAAAAATCGGTGTAAAATATCAAACCTGGACATTCTTCTGTTGCTGATCATTTTTTTCTGCTGATACTGAAATGATTCCACTATCATTGTGCATCCCTAGTAGTTATGCTGTCTGTGTAATGGATCACACCGTGTTCTGTAAGTCAATCAATCAATCAATCAACACTGAGTGAGTACACTGAGGGAGATCCTCATCTACAATAGCCACGTTTACATGCAGCCTAATAATCCGTTAATATTCCAACTAATAGCCCAATCAGAATAGAATACGTCCATATATACACCTCAATCGGAAGAGTCTAGTCTGATTGAGGCCATTTGGAAAACAATTTCTATCCGACTGTTCGAGGTGGGTAATCATGTAAATAATCCGTTAAATAGAAGAATAATATCCGTGTAAACGCCTGTATCTGATTACATTCCCTATCGGAAAGTTTAAGTCCGTTCTGATCATGTTCGTTGCGTCATAGTGAAAGTTTATACCGTTCAACATGGCGGAGCAGAAACTGGTCTGCAGAGGAGACGAAGTTTATGCTCTGATCTTTAAAAGACGGCGGTGGGACGGACGTCCAGCTTATGTGTCTCAGAACACGACGTCTTCCTCTCGCCCTTCTTTAATAAGGACATGTGAAGGACGTTTTCCTGAGTCTGACATCATTTTAAAGCAGATAAAAACACAAGCACTGCTCACTGCTGCTCATCTCACTCTGACTGGACCCACGTGATGTTCGCTGTCATGGTAACGTCTACACTAAGTGGTTCTCCACGCTTGCGCGTCATTTTGGATCTGGTTACTTGTAGTGAGCATGTAAAAGAAGATTTCCCATTAGACTGTTGAGTAGAGTGAGCAGATAAACACTTCAGTCTTAATCTGTATTTAATGTATTTAATCGGATTGGAGAAAATCTTTGCATGTAAACACAGCCAATGTAGCCAAGCCAATACAGAAAAAAGGGATTGAGAAGTAAATTAGTAAAAACATAAATGCTAAAAAGTAATAATAATCGTAGTAATAAACCATTTAAAAATTTACAACAATATAGTAACCTAATAAATAAGATAAAATGTTGTAAAATAATGTAAAATGATGTAAAACTAGCCTGAGTCGAGAATATTCACGATATACTCAGACAGGAATACTGTGACATCATTTTTCACAATATGATAAAACATCATCACC
Organism: Colossoma macropomum; assembly: GCF_904425465.1. Classification (NCBI taxonomy): domain Eukaryota; kingdom Metazoa; phylum Chordata; class Actinopteri; order Characiformes; family Serrasalmidae; genus Colossoma; species Colossoma macropomum. The sequence continues at coordinate 1,603,130 of NW_023494791.1, forward strand.
CTTACGTTAACGATCGCTACACATGACTAAGCCTAAGACTAAAAATAGGGCTGCAGTTGTCAAAAAATAATTGGGATGCTGCCAAATAATGTACCAAAATAACACCTAACGCTGCGTTCAGAGGGCAGAGCGATTTCCGCAAAACAATCTGCGTCTTAACTGTGAGAAATCCACCTGTAAGACCTTCTGCACAGTGGAGAGGGAGCAGATCTTCACAGGTGCTGTTATGGGCAGGAAGTTCTACACCACATCACAGTAAATAGACTACAGAAACTGGTAGTCTCTGTTCTTCCCACTCCTAGCCCATGAGAACATTAGCTGAGTGCCCTGAACCCCACAGCCAGCAAAGAGACACAGCACCGTGTAATCTACATTAATGTAAACCTCTCACCAGCTAAAGAGCTGAGTATTTTAATATGTTTCAATATTTTTAACAAATCTCTGATAACAATGTACAGGACAGTCAGTCAGTTAATACTTATCTTCACGCTGAATACTTTTTAAATCACAAATGTGAGTAAAAGAGCCCTCATTCACTCTCCAGGTTCAGTTTTACCCTCTTTTTTAACCGGTTACCTCATGAAAAGTGACGCATGATGAGTGGAGCTTGTCCAGTGAAGCTGAACATTTCTGAACTCGATCCAGGATCCACGGCGGAATGAGCGAAACCCGCATCCTGCCATAAAATATAATGCTTTTTTGGGCGGAATATACTCTACAGTCTGAATGCAGTGGTTTTCAACCTGTACACCCCCCCACCAAGTGTGCGGAGGTGGTACAGCTAGGGGGCCGTCAGTTTTGATTTCTTTTTTTCAACCGTAAAACTACACAATACAGCCATTTAACCAAACCAATCATTTAAAATATGCTAAATATTATTGATATGAGTTATTTGTAAAATAAAGCATCCTACCTGAATATTTAAATCGAGCTCTGTGATTGGTCTGGCCAAACGCTTGACCACTGTCACTGAAATAGCTGACTAGATGTTTATATTTTCACTGCATGCCGAGGTAGAACGATCTTTTTGTTCATATGGATTTCATATTTAATGGATAAATAGCTAAAAATAGAATTTTTTTGATGTTTATGAGTTGAACCACTTTTCTCCACACTCACCTCCCTCGGTGGTGTTGCTCTGGACCCAGGCGCTGGGGGGTGAGGGGCCGATCTCATTGCTGCAGGACACGCTCATGTTGTACCAGGTCATGGCCTTCAGGCCAGTAATGTTGTACGAGAACGGAGGGACTATGACACTGAGCACTGTAGTGAGGCTGCCCACCTCTTTGTCCAGCTTCCTCACCTGAAACACATGCAAGACAGACATCATTTAAAAATATCTCTAAAACTTTTTTGTTGTTGTTTTTAAACATTCAACATCACTCATTTGTCTTTCTTTTTTAAAGGGTCCGTATCACTTTCTTGAAGTCAAAAAGTTTGATGTAACTTGTAAACATGTTAAAGTATGGAAATTAGCCTGCAAAGCTCATTAGTGATGTCACAAAACCCAACATGTTTTCATATATCCTCCAATTCAGCCTACTACGCTCCCTCACTCTGATGTTGTAAGGAGCGTTTCAGTCTGGACTGCTTAGAGATTGAGGGCTGCCAATCAGAACAGAGCTCATATACATATATCAGCCCTTAAATGCACAGTAACAGTAACAAAAACAGCCTGTTTAATTCTGAGGGATAAAGAGAGGTTGGAAAATGGTCATGTGAAAAATTAAATATGGTTCATAAAGCCACACAAATGTGATAAGTAGAGCTCAAGGGAACAAATTACCATGAAAAATGTAGGATATGGGCCCTTTAAAACAGCATGATAGAAACTTTATTGATTCACTTTTGGCTTAAATGAATCACATACCGTGATGTAACACATAGTGAGAGGAGAAAAGCCGTCGTGTCCGGGACTCCAGTTCAAGACGAGCTTGTTTGCTTCGCGTCTGACCACGGTAACCTTTGACACCTTGGCAGGAAGTCCTGAAATAATAATAATACTACGTGACATGAAACTGGCTGAGGCTTTCACAACCTCGCGAAACCAACTGAGATTCTCAGATGCAGCCCTGGTTCATGGTTTCTCTGTTTTAGCTGAATGCAGGTGAATTCCATCCTACCTTTAATGTTGATGTGAGCCTCTTTGGAGACACTGACTCCTTTAGCGTTGTGCGCCTCACAGCTGTACTGGGTGGGCGCGTCCAGACCTGAACACACGAGAAATGACCCCAGATCAGTGATCAATCAGCAATGCATAATGCTCCTAATCAGCGCGTGACAATCATCGTGTCCTATGTTGTGGTATTAACCCTTTAACATTCCAGGCTTATTACACACTAAGGCTTATTATTCATGAACTACAGGGACTTCAATACAAACTAATGGAACTTTCCTTAGGTTATAGTGTGTAATACAACTTTGCGGCCACCGTTGGGCACATGGCTTGGTAACGGGTTAAACACACCAGTAAGATGGCCAAACTGTGAGTACTGACTGACAGCAATTCCAATTATCCAGTGTTTGTTTGTTTTGTGTTGTATTGTATTATTACATAATTTTAAAGATGAACTTTTCTGTCAAATTTCATCTATTAGATGTAATAACATCTTATTAGACTACATTTTCTCTTTAAAAAACTGCTTACTGGTCAACATGCTAAAATTCACTCAGGTTTGGTGGCTCCCATGAGTAAGTAACAGTTTTCTGGTCCAGTTAGAGGTGGGCAATACAGCAAAAATATAATATTGCAATACTTCATGAAATCTTCACCATACACGATATGTCAGAATAATTATTTTTCAAACATCTGATCAGGTGGAACAGAGAAAAAAGAGCCAGTAGAGCTACATAGATAGATAGATAGACAGACAGACAGACAGACAGACAGATAGATAGAACTTTATTGATCCCGGAGGGAAATTGCAGTGTTTCAGTAGCAAGACATATAATTGCACATAAACCTACATATACTATGCATAAAAATAGAACATAGAAATAAATTCAGACATGAGTTAAAGTACAAGAGAAATAGAATAAAAGTATATCTATGTTTACATGGCATATGAGACAGATTCACTGTATTTACAAGACAGCAGGCACTGAGTGGTATGAGGTGAACTAAAAGCACATATTATAGACAAAACTAACTGAGTTGCACATTTAAACAAATACTATCAAAAACTGTGAACACAGTGATTTTTATTCAGTATTTGTCACTAAATCCAGATAAACAGGACTAATTTTGCTCTCTTTATAATGAAACATGCAGTTAGTCAGTGTCTGACCAACTGACGATCCACACAATATGATCAGAAAAGCATATTGTATTGAATGGTGACATAATTTATCACAATAATGATATGTATTGTTATGGTTTAACGATATATACTGCCCAGCCTTAGGTCCAGTATTTATTGTATTTGTGAAAAACACGTCTCATCGCATGATGCAACAGTGTGAACGTTACCCATCACATGATCTCAAACAGCTTGAAATGAAAACTCTGTTTCAGCAGTTTGAGATGCACTCGAGCTTTAACGCTCTCCAGTTTTACCCAGAGTGACGCGGCTCGGTGCTCTAGAGCGCACCGTTCCATTATGAATTCACATGTAGAAAAGAAGATGGTCACCTCGTGTGAGGACATTCATTTTGTCAGAAAATTCAAATTTATTTAAAGAAATAACATGGGACGCCCACCAAGCTCAATTTAGTCTCTCTTATGGTGGGTCCCTTTACTCTAATGGGAGAACTGGGACTCCCCTGCCAAGACCCTGTATAGCAGGGGTATTTAATTAAAGTTCAATAAGGTCCAGTTAGAGAAAATTTCCTCGAGCAAAGGTCCAGAACATCATAATATCTAAATGCATCATGATTTAGTGCCATATACTGTTTACTGAAGTAGCCTAGTAGGTATATCAACATCTTATACAGTCAACAACTGAATATCAAATCAAATAAAGTACAATTCAGTCATATTTCAATATTTATTGTCAGTTTCTCTTTTTAGATCACGCCATGTGAAATAACTTCCCTCTGACTCACTTTCTTCTCCGACTGCTGTTTCTCGCCTTGTCCCTCCCCTGTGTGTGCGTCTCCCACTCGAGTCATCGTAATGCACAGATCTGATTGGCTGAGTAGTGTCACGTGTGATATTTACAACGCATGAGATTGGTCTGTGAGTCTCCGGCCGCTAAAGCTACTGTTAAGGCTAGAAAAGTTACGTCGATTAAAATAGGACCACCCCATCGAAATTCTCCATAGTTTATCAGTTTTAGGTCCAGGTAGCTCGTATGCAACCGTTAGACTACATGTGGCCTCTGTTATCACACAACTTTAAATTACAGGCAGAATTCTGACGTTTCAGGTTAGATTTGTTATTACAGAATTATATTTGTTCTAATTATGTCTCCTCCTATCTCCAATTCCTTTGTCAGCAGCTCAAAAACGATACTCTAAACATCATTCATACTAAGAGACCTCAGGGAGAGCTTAACCATAATAATCCTGACTCAGTGAGAAATCACTCAAAATCTGTAGGGAAGATTAAACAGCCTGCACAAAGAATGTAAGCAACCAAGTCCCCCTCTCACGCATTAATCTCCCCTCCTATCACTTACACTGAGGGAGGCTCACATAGAAATCTGTACTGTCCACTGATTTAATTAAATCACTTTGTAGGAGACTTCAGGACAGTTTCTTCATCAGTTTCGTCTTTGGTTCATCTGTGTGATCAAACTCAGGTCTGATAGGAGTCTGTCAAGTCGAGCACAAAGGTTAACAACCTGAAAAAATGCCTAACCAAAGCTATTGTCAATATCATCTACAATACCAATATTAGGATAATAAAAACGGATAATAACAATAATACTAATAATTTGTGCGCATGGCAATCCAGTACAAGAGTGGACGTACTTATTTTACATGCACATTCATATACAGATGACTGCAGCCATTCCACATTCCATTTAAAAACACTTTACATGATGCTTATTTTATACTATATGATATATTAGAAAAATAATCACACTCCACAATCGCATCATTCTACAATCTTAAGATGTTTAGTTTATTTCACATTTTATTCTTTCCAGGCGTCGTAATTTTAACACTATAATATTTGGTCAGTAGGGGGAACAGCGCACCTCAAACTCCACCTACAAGCACAGCCATTGGCTCAGGAGCTGCTGAATGTTGTCGTTTTATTGGCTCGCTGCTGAAACATCTGCATGCTTCATGTAAATGATACGTGAATGATGTGTTGGCAGGCTGGCACTTGATTTCATGCACTGAAGCTGACTGCGCTCAAATCTCTGCTCGTTTCTATGTCGTTTTTTTCTTTTTCAAAGCAACACCTGACCTTTTTAGCACCGAAGGATGCGTCTGCAGCGACAGCCAGTCATGCTAAGTCGCTTTGAAAAGAGTCAATTCTTCAGATCCAACACGTGTAGGAGATTAAACTCAGAATGCTCGGAGATTAAATGATTACTTACTACTGACTATTGATTTTTCAGTTTTATGTTATGTAATGTGTTATTTGTTTTGTGGGAACCTTTTGTTGCTGCCTATCTTGGCCAGGGCACTCCTGAGAAAGACATCCTTAATCTCAGAGCGTCTGAGAAGGAAAATGATAAATATTTTTGCACAGTGTTGTGGAAAAGAGGCTGAAGCTGAATGTGGCTTCTTATTTGCCAGCTTCTTATTCCAAGTGCATGTTTCACCTTAAACAGTGCTGCAGTTACAGTCTGGCTGCTGGGCACCATTTAATGTGATTGCAGCATCATTTAAAGGGGAATGGAAAACCTGAATAAGCTGGCGAGTGGTGCAGCCGTCTAAGTGTTGTCTCTGTCATCAGGAGATCATGAGTTCGATCCCCAGTGATGCAACAGCCGTCTGTGGCCAGGAGTCCAAGAGAGCACAGCTGTCTTCGCTCTCTCTGGGTGGGCAGGATGGCCCCCCGTCTCCCCCCATCACTCAGTGTGATGCTAGTCAGCTCAGGCGTCTGACGTGACAGAACCGGTGATTAGTGTTCTCCTCCAAGCGCAGTCAGCTGTCCAATGCTGTTGGTGGTATCATGTGACTGGGGAGTCCTGACCAGTGGGTGGAACTGGAAAGCTGGTGAATAAGAAGCCTCCTGAGAAATTCTGACTGCAGTAATGATTTTCTCAGTAAATCACGTTTCTTATTCGCCAGCTTCTTATTCAAACTGATGTGTAGAGAAACGTTCTTTGATTTCCTTGCACCTTTTCTAATGTGTCTAATGTGGCCAGGGCACCGGGCAATACACCACACTGAGGCCTGCAGAACCCAATATTGGAGTAATTTCCCAATAATATAATGAGCCCAAAAATGTAATAAAATGTTGCCTTTAACTTGATCCAATATGCAATTAGGGAACTGTACACTGCCCAACGTTGACACTGTACACTGCCATCCAGGCACTAACAACACAGGAGTGTCTATCCGCACCTTTCCAAAACATATTCAAGGGATATTAAAAGATGTTTACATTCATCTGCACTTCATATGTATTATTAAACTGCTTTGTCTAAATAGAAACACTGCCGTTCACATATGTGCAATACCCTCATGTGAAAACCACAGCTGCTACACTCTTTTATATCCACCCCTTTTAATCTTTTTATCATTTTATTTTACAATATTTAATATTTTTATTTTCCTTTCTTATTATTTTAAATTATATAGTCTCTCCTTTAACATCTTGCATTTTATATTTTATATTAGCTTATATTTTTGCTCTATTCCTCATGTAATCGTTAGGATTGCTGCCCAGTTACGTTGCACTCTGTGCAATGACAACAAAATATCCTGAATCTTGAACAAACCCAATAATGTAAGAAAGTATTACATTATCAGTAAAATATGAGCAGAATATCACTTAAGACATTGTATGACATTACTGGGCGAGTTCAGTGCTAAACTGCATTACTGGGAAACGATTACATTACTGGGTTCTACAAGCCCTGCACTGACAGATGATGATGAAAGCCAGAGTCTTTGTGTTAAGTGGACAAACCGAATCACTGGGATCCTCTGGAATTATCGGTTCCAGCATGGCCACACAGTACCAGTCTGTCAGCGCCCCCGCTCTGACAGACGCCTGCCAAAAGAAGTGACGGCATCGCCATAATATCCCTTTTGTGCCAGTTTATTTATTCCTTTTTTTCCCTCCACTGTGCAGCTCGGAAACGCTGTCACAAAGGGCACACTGCGTTCCCTGGCGGAGTTAACAGGAAGCTGTTTGTTCGACTGTTTACGAGGGCTGGATATCAAAATGTCTGAAAGCTCAGATGAGAGGCATGTCTGGGTGACACAAACCGCTCGTGCTCAGCTGCAGGTGATCATGAGTTCACTTTTCCTGCTCTGAGAAGACAGACACCCACGACCACAGCCTCACTCGACGAAACGAGCGCGGCTGACATGTTTAGTGGGAGCGCACTGATGTGGGAATTGTGGGCCGATGCTGATATCCGAGATTTTTAATGTACACACAGCACTGAGAGAGTTTTAGGCACATTTACAAACTGTTTTAAACCCTTTATCTGGACAGTCAGTGCATTTGTGTGTATACAATCACCAAATATCATCAGAATAAATAAAAATGAATATAAATAGACAGAAAAATAAAATTAATTTAATTTTAAATAATTGAATAATTTAAAATTATAATTATAATAAAAATAGTAATTTAAATTTAATTTTTTATTTAATAATTTTAATTTAATTTAATATAAAAATACAAAAAAGCAAAAAAGCTTAAAGAACACAGAACTGGTTCCAGAGTTCACCTCCTTGCTCTCAGCCAAAGCGCAGATTTAACACATTGATTGAAGTATTGTGTAGATAAACCAAATATTGGATGATGACAACAAATTCCTCGAGGAAAGGGCAGGAAACGGTTAAATCAACACACCGACATCTATAAAATCACTTATTATATCAATATTATTGTATTGTATATTATTTGCATTAATTCTAATATTTTTTCTGAGCAAATAAATGCGCTGCACAATTTGAAAGCTTTTTAAATCTTTTTTTTTTTTGTTGTTGCCTAAAACTCTTGCACAGCGCTGTATCTGCTGATGCTGACAGATAAACATTTTTAAAATGCAGAAATAAGGACTAGATCCCCCTGAATCAGCATTACAGACAACTGCACTTATTTGTAGGGTTATAAATGCAGTAAAAGGTATAAAGTGCAGATATTTTTAGTGCAGTAACCAGTAAACATGCTGATGTTTTTTCAAGTTTCTGCTGATATGGGTTAATGTCAACATGCATCCAAACATTTGTTTTAGCCTAATGTCATATCATAGAACACTGACTGCTGCAAAGGAACACAGCATTTTCCAACCTTACCAAATGAGAGAAGCCTCAAATAAAAAGAGCATCACTTCATTAACAGCTACCAGCGCTGCTCTGTAGGCGACCCTGCCAGTCTGCAGTGACAGCAGAGGAGGGTAAAGTTCAGCTCCTCACTGCTGGGCTTTAGTTACATTTAGGGCATCATATGACTTCAAAGAGGGGGGCAATTATTTATTATCACCCACCCCTAATTCTTCAGTGATATGAAGCTGAAGTCAGATATTCACCAGCTTCATTTCCGAAATTTAAGGTGGAACAGGAAATTTAGCACTAGCTACAGAGACAAAATACACTGAAACAACATTTAACTAAGATAATACAGTGGTTATCATAATTTTTAACAGAGAAAATTCTCACATCTGTGTGTTTCTTTGGTCTCTTGTTCTCCATCTTGCTGGTTTTTCTTTTTTTCTCATATCATTGTGTTTGGAGTAAGTCTCTCTGTTTGGAGGGTCATGTAGCCCCAACACTTCACCCTACCCCTACAATGTACACTCTACACCCTAGACAACATACTCTATACTCTACACTCTGTACTCTACACTCTATACCCTACACAACATACTCTATACTCTACACTCTACACCCTACACAACATACTCTATACTCTACACTCTGTACCCTACACAACATACTCTATACTCTACACTCTACACCCTACACAACATACTCTATACTCTACACTCTATACTCTACACTCTACACCCTACACAACATACTCTATACTCTACACTCTACACCCTACACAACATACTCTATACTCTACACTCTACACCCTACACAACATACTCTATACTCTACACTCTATACTCTACACTCTACACCCTACACAACATACTCTATACTCTACACTCTACACCCTACACAACATACTCTATACTCTACACTCTACACCCTACACAACATACTCTATACTCTACACTCTGTACTCTACACTCTGTACTCTACACAACATACTCTATACACTCTACACCCTACACAACATACTCTATACTCAACACTCTGTACTCTACACTCTACACCCTACACAACATACTCTATACTCTACACTCTGTACCCTACACAACATACTCTATACTCTACACTCTGTACCCTACACAACATACTCTATACTCTACACTCTACACCCTACACAACATACTCTATACTCTACACTCTGTACCCTACACAACATACTCTATACTCTACACTCTACACCCTACACAACATACTCTATACTCTACACTCTGTACCCTACACAACATACTCTATACTCTACACTCTACACCCTACACAACATACTCTATACTCTACACTCTGTACCCTACACAACATACTCTATACTCTACACTCTACACCCTACACAACATACTCTATACTCTACACTCTGTACCCTACACAACATACTCTATACTCTACACTCTACACCCTACACAACATACTCTATACTCTACACTCTGTACCCTACACAACATACTCTATACTCTACACTCTACACCCTACACAACATACTCTATACTCTACACTCTACACCCTACACAACATACTCTATACTCTACACTCTGTACCCTACACAACATACTCTATACTCTACACTCTGTACCCTACACAACATACTCTATACTCTACACTCTGTACCCTACACAACATACTCTGTACTCTACACTCTGTACCCTACACAACATACTCTATACTCTACACTCTGTACTCTACACTCTGTACCCTACACAACATACTCTATACTCTACACTCTGTACCCTACACAATATACTCTACACTCTGATGTGAGATATCTGGCAAAACAGCAGAAAGGTCCCAGTGAAACTTCTATAGGTTCATAAAGCGAATGTGTTTTGAGTGAGTTCTATTTAAAGCTCCAGCAAACATGGCCAGCCTCCAGCCAAAACCAAGAAATAGGATTTTGGTGAGCGGTTTCAGGAGACCCACAGCCCATTAAGTAAGTACGGTGGCACTCAGGCACAATCAGCAGTAGGAAAGGCCCAAACACAGCTTGCCCCAAACTTTCATTTCATTTGCGGTGGAGCTATTTCAAAAACAAACGTGGTCGAGCAGAGACGCCGTTCAGAAACAACAAGGGGAGGCAGCTGGTAAGAGCTCAGAGGCTGAGGGGATCTGGAGGCTGCTCAGCTGCCACGACGTACGTGCACACTGTAACTGGTGGTCTATAATTATTGGCTTTGGAGAACCTCCATTTCAACCCACTCTGTATACGACCTGTTCTAGTCTGAGATGGTCTGCAATGCTGGGGAAACAAATTACACACTGTGAACACATCAAACGGCCTGTTGAAATTTTAATATAATTTCCTTCCTAGAGTTTAACATGAGTACACTCAGGAACCTTCTACCTCTGCTACGTACTTAAAAAAGATGGTTCTAAGAGGGTTCTTTAGTAAAGAAAATGGTTCTATACAGAGCCATGAACACTCAAAGAACCCTTTGCATGCATAAAGCTTTCTCTGCAAGGGTTTTTCAGATTGATGGGGAACGTGCTGTAGATGGCTCTACATAGAACCTTTTTGAAAATGTTTCTATATAGTACCGTAAAAGGGTTCTTCTATTGTTACGAAGTCAGGCTTGTTACAATGTGTTCTGGTTACAGTAGGTTCTCGGTAGGTTCTGCGTTCAGCCCCGACAAAACGTAGCAAAACGTTTATTTGAAAGGAAACAGTGGTGCGCTGAAGACTGCTCTGTTAGGCAAGCGTTGCAACCAAGGCAGCTGAGAAGGACACCCTGACGCCTTCAAGCTGTCACGCCTTCCTCTGTTCTGGCTGAGCCTACAGCCAACATGGTGGCTCAGGACTACGTTTCCCAGAACCCCTCGCTGCAACACATGACACAGGACTCTCAGAAATCCACCCATCCCCGTTCCAGTACGCCTATCTTCTAATTACACACACCTGTTCCTCATTTCATGTGTTTGTTAGTTCAGTACATACACCGGTCAGGCGTAACATTCTGACCACCTCCCTGTTTCTGCGCTCATTGTCCATTTTATCAGCTCCACTTACTATATAGGTGCACTTTGTAGTTCTACAGTTACAGACTGTAGTCCATCTGTTTCTCTGATACTTTGTTAGCCCCCTTTTACCCTGTTCTTCAGTGGTCAGGACCCCCATGGACCCTCACAGAGTCGGTACTATTTGGGTGGTGGATCATTCTCAGCACTGCAGTAACAGTGACGTGGTGGTGGTGTGTTAGTGTGTGTTGCGCTGGTCTGAGTGGATCAGGCACAGCAGTGCTGCTGGAGTTTTTAAACACTTCAGTGTGGTCAGTGAAGCTCCAACAGCTCAGAGCGTTCGTTGTTGGTTCCCCAACACTGGATGATCTCCGAAATCGCACTGAAAGAGCCGTGAGTGCAGCGACACCCAACATGCTCAATCCAGTATGGGATGAGTTTGACTATGGCGTTGATGTTGTCTGTACAGCTGGAGGAGGTTCAGACTGAGACCTTGTACAATTACATTACATCAAAATTACATAAGCTCATTTAAACCATTTACAGTTCACTGCATTGTTCTGTAATGATTTACAGAAATAGTGAAATAAGTGAAATAAATCATTTTGAAACGGGATGAATCTTTTTGAATCACCTGTATAATCACAATTTAAATCGCAGTAACACAATATTAGTCAGAAAAACTTGACCTGGTTCTGTTTCAGTACACACCACGATGTAACAAACGAATTCTATATGGAAGCCCCTCTAGCACCTTTATTTTAAGAGTGTATGTTCTAAAGTCTGAACTCAGGGAACGCTCAGAGTGGGATATGATTTCTATCGTACCGCAGTCCGTCCTCAGTAAGCACTTACAATGTCAGGCCAAAAGCCGACACATGCTGACCGGCAGGCCAGGAAACAAAACTCGCTTCTAGGCTGTGAATGAAAACGCACGGCGACAGCTTCCGGTCTGTGTTTGTACATTATGTAACAGCCCCTGTGCAGGAAGGGAACTTTGACCCACAGTGTGCGAAAAACTAATTAAAAATCTGATTTTCTGTAGTTATCGGATTATTGAGTGCATGTAAACACAGTCAGTGTAAGAGAAAATTTGGAGTTTTCAATTCAGTTTTCTGTGATGTCAGGAAAACCAACACACACACACACACACACACACACACACACACACACACACACACACACATATATATATATACACACGCCTGTTCAGCCTACAGCAGTTTAGCCCCGCCCACTCACAATGAAGTTATAAGGAGTGTTTCAGCCCAGACCGCTTTTGGCCAATCAGAACAGAGCTCATTTACATATATCATTTACATATATACGGCACAGTAACAAAAACAGGCTATTTAAATCTGAGAGATTCAGAGAGGATGGAAAACAGTCATGTAGAAATAAAATAAATTTTAAAAAATCATACTTTTTTTGAATCCCACAATAATTCGCTTCCTTTTTATGTTCCTGTACATTCTAAAAAGGATGGTTCTTCAAGGGTTCTTTAGTAAAGAAAATGGTTCTACATAGAACTGTGAACAATCAAGGATCCATTTGCATGTTGAAAGGGTTCTTCAGATTGATTGAGAATGTGCTGCAGACGGTTCTATGTAGAACCTTTTTGAAAAGAGTTCCATGTAGCACCAAAAAGGGTTCTACAAGTTTGAAATCATAACAATTGCAGAACACTTTTTGGTGCTATACAGAACCATACACAGCATATTCTCCTTCAATCTGAAGAACCATCTCATGATGCAACGAACCCTTTATTCATGAGTGTTCATTTGCGTGTTCGTCTATACAGAACCATTTTCTTTACTGAAGAACCCTCGAAGAACCATCTGTTTTAAGTGTGTACCTCTCAGAAGGTTTTTTTCTTATTCAATTTCACAATATATTCACTTCTTGAAGTTCAGCGTGAGCTCTTCTCTTTTCACTTTTTATTTTGGGTGCTTTATTACATCACGGAACTCATGAATGCATGTTTTTCATACATTTCTAAATTTATATCTTCGTCATGCTGCGGTAAAAAATACCCAACGTGGGGAAGCAGCTCAGCTCAGCTCAGCACAGCTAATTTCTCAGCATCATCAGAATCAGCGGAGCTGGCTTGCGCCGTGTTTACACTAGGGGTGGGAATCTCTGGGCACCTCACGATTCGATTTGATTACGATTCAGAGGCTGCGATGTGATTATAAAACGATTATCGATGCATCTTTTTTTTCTATATAGCATTTATATTTTCTCACTGTGTGAGCTCAAGTTTCGAGTTCAAGTTTTGAGTTTATTTGTCATTTGCACAACATGTCAGGACATTCATGCATTGAAATGCTTGTGTGAGGCTCAGCTAATCACTCTACAGAAAGTAAATAAGTAAAAATAAAAATACAAGAAAAACAAACTGACATATTATATATACACAAAATATACACAAAATACAGAATATAGAGACAATATACATTTTAAAGTGACTAAGTGACTCAGTGTTGTTATTTAAAGTGACTTGGTAGTTTTAAAGCAAAGTATTTGTGATGATCCATAATGAATTTCCTTCCAATTTCTTTTTTAATAAAACAAATGGAGGTAATGTGGAAAGTGAACTAGAAGGCTCTTATTCACTGCTCTTGTTTGGAGCACGAGACGCTGCTGCTCCTCATCTGTGATAAAATGCGCAGTTACGGTGAAATAAGATCCAGTGGCAGTAGATGTCCACGCAGCGCGTTACAGCTATTCTACCCGTTTTCTTTAGTGATTTTATAACTTCGGTTTTGGTCTCGTTGTAGAGACGGGGGGGGCGCTGTGTCAGTAAAGTATCTTTGAGACGGGTCGTGTGCAACATAGCGCGAAAGCCGTGTTTCGCAACGACGGAGAACCGGCGTGCAGGCTGTGGGTCACATAGCAGCGATGCGGTATTCGCATTTATAAGCAACGCAGTTTCCTGGTACGTTAAATCTGCAACGAGAGACTGTCAAACAGTAAAAAGTGGCGAAGATGAAGTCGCTTCTCTTTCAAATTCTCCCGTTCCACCTTAAATGGTGCTGCATTTACATTCGGCGCCTCAGTTAGAATTTAAGGTGGAATGGGAAAATCTGAACAAGAAGCTGGAGAATAAGGAGCGACTTCAGCCTCGGAAAACAGTCAAACGATGAGAGACATTTAACTGATCAACTTCTGAGGAAAGGTTTTCTGGCGGAGAGGAAAGCGGCTATTAAAGCTTAAAGCAGAGCGAAGTAAATCTGTGTTTTCGTTTATATTGTTTAGCCTAAACTAGGACATCATCACACACTGAGACATACTGGACATTAAATGTTGTGGCTCCCAAGCTGGTTTGATTCATGTTAAAGGACAAAATGGCTCTTCTTATCATTTGTGCTGTGACTCCTGACCTAACCTGGCTTTAATGCAGAGGGAGCCGGTCAGATTTCTCACTCACTCAGTGGTGTTTTTGTTATGTGCCGCCACAGACTGTCCGGGCGCTGCAGTTCCACACTTCGACAGTTCCGCCTTTTGCGTTCCGTCAACGTTACGTTATAAATTAAATATTTAGAAAATCGATTTTTGACATTTGTGAATCGATTCAGAATCGTTCACGTCCGCATCGCGATGCATCTAAGAATCGATTTTTTCCCTGTACCCCTAGTTTACACGCTGCCATAGGGCTGGGTGATAAAATGATAACGATAAGTATCGCGATATAACTTTTCCTCGATAGAGCGATAAGACAGGTTCGATAAATTTTCGATATAATACACCATTTTCACACTTCCACGTTTTAGCGAAAGCCCTGGTGGCGTTTTCTACTGCAAGGAAAGTGACACTACTCTGCTGTCGCCAGGAGAGGGTGCACTTCTGAGTTTTTCGACTTGATTAGAGAGGGAGGGGGCCACGAGTAAAAAAAGGGTCGCCAAATATACTTTAGCAACGGCTGAAACGTGGAGTTATACATTCCCTGTCTGAGTGGAGCGACCGGCGATCTGTTCTCCTGTGACCGAGTGTGAGTGACAAGGTCAGTGGTGTAACTGTACTGACCTACGGTGAACTCACCTCTTACTGTACATCCTAACAACTTCAGCGGTGTTAAAACGTCAGATATACTGCGGTTCACCCCTTAAACTACCGCGATAGCATAGAGAAACCCAGCCGTCTAGCTGGTGTCTGAATACTGTGATCTGCTCTGACATGGATGTGGTAGGAGTGACAGCAGCGACGACCGAACCGAGTTGACGTTGTTGAGAAACTAAAGAGTTTAGCGCTGTTGTTGGCCACTTGTTTAGCGTTTGTAGCGGGGTAGCCGAGCGCTCGACACCAGACAGCTAAAATAATCTGTTTTCTTTATTAAATCATGACTATTACAAAAATTGCAGCTGTGCTTTTCCAGCTGATAAAAACAGCTCAGAAACTTTCTCCCACTGTCCCAAGACAGATTAGTGAAATGTTCCACTGTTTGCCGAGTGTTTGTCATGATCGGACCATAAGTGACAGTTTAAACCACAGTTAACCACCCAGGAGCAAAATCAGCCTTCAAACGTGAAAGAAATCATGATTTGACATTTATCGCGATATGTATCGATATCGAACGATATGAATTTTGTTTACCGTGCTAACGTTTTTGGCCATATCGCCCAGCTCTACGCTGCCATTACTCAAAAACACGCCTGCAGCTGTGTTGATATGGTGATCGAAGGAGAGCTAAGTTTTATTTATTTAAGGTGGAATAAAGGATGTGGTATCTTTGCCCATGACGGCTGGACGTTCTGTAGTATTTTCATTGGCATCAGAGAAATACAGCCCTGCTGCTGACTGCCTGTTATATGGATGCTTTGTAACCAAAAAAGGTTCAGTGTAAAACTTTAGGCTCAGATTCCTTCCAGGGGATTTTTCTGAAGATGCTGATACGCGTCCAGTGTAAACACAACAAAATAGCCCATTTTCAGTGAAGCCTTTGGCTGCAGGAAGGTGGGACTCATTATTCTGGTTTGCTAAGCCTCTAATGCAGCCTGAGGACAGCAGAGTTATGCCACCAGTTTCCTTTACTGTGGGTGTTGAGAGCGACCTGCTATCCCCATATAAAAAAATAATATATGAACATATATTTTAATATATTTGAAATACATTTCAAACAGAGTGCAGTTGATGCTGAAATACATTCCAAACACTAAAATGTATTTCAGAATATTTTGCCATATTAACCAAATATATTTTAAAATGCATTTATTTAAAAAATCCACATAAAAATGTACCATACTAAAATCAATGTATGTAAATGTGTTTATCAAATCCATTTGAAAATGCATGAAAATATCCAGAATCCTGTCTGATGCTCTTCACTGTCTGATACCTTTAGAAATGAATTTGTGTTCCAGTATCTTCATTTTAAATCTGATCTAATGATCCTTTAACAGGACAGAAGTGAGTGTTGTGGGTATTGATACTCTGTGAAAATGCAGTTATGATCTGATTTGGTATACATCTGTAAGCTTTGGTGAAATTATATACAATAGAAAAAAACAATAACAATAAATGCATTTTAAAATATATATTTAGCAAATGCATTTTTTGGCCATTTTCATACATTACAGTATACAGCATATAGGGAGTATGTATTTTTTTCATATGGGATCTACTGACCGCTGCCTCGCCCTCCTCTGGCCTCTCAGCGCCAGGCCGCGGCCTCAATGAGCTCTTTTGTGTTGCTAATCTCTCTCTCGCCCCCCTCGCTCTCTTTGTCCCCTTCCCCCGCTCTCACTCTCTCTCCTGCTCTCTCTCACTCTCTCTCTCTCGCACAAATGGTGAAACAAAGCAAAAATGTGCCCTTTAACTCCTCAGGTCCCGCTTGCACAACACCTCAGCTTTGTTCCTGAGGCAAACAAACTGCTGCTTTGTCATTGAGCCACTCTGCCTCCCGAACCGAGCGTGTTTTGATACGCTCCGTTCTAGAGAAGCTTACAGAGTTGTTCACTTGGGTTGTTGATAGGAACCAGACGTCCACCTCTAAAAGCCCCCTCACAGAACGTTCCTACATGAAATGGTTATGAATTCACTGCCTGATGACTGAGACACTGTTTTGAGGTAAGGTTTGGCATAAAATATAGCTTTGAAACTCCATTCATGGTGGAGGGATACATGCAGGGCGCTGTGAGGCAAAATAGTCCCCAAAGAAAACTTATTATTTCAGATTTTCCACTATTTTCCATCATCAACATTCCATATAAACTCAGAAGACTCGTGTAGGTTCACTGGTGGTTCTGGATAGTAAATAAAATGTCTATATTTGTGTTGTAGTCATGGCGACCCCTGGTTCCTATCACCACCACTGTAAAGACATCTGAACCATTTCACACCAAACCACTCTGAACCACTCTGTTTACATCTCACACACTGAATTTTGGGTAAGAGTAATTGCAATGTACAGTAAATTAAATTGTAAAATAAAGTTTTAATTCGTGTTTCATGTTCATTTTGATATCACAGTGAAAAAGTATCTCAAACAGCAACTGCATTAAAGTCAAAATGATTCATAACTGTGGTTGGTATGGCGTACTGGGTAACACCTCTACTTTCCATGCTGTAGACTGGGGTCCAATCCCCACCTTGGTCAGCACCCTACACTATACCAATAAGAGTCCTTGGGCAAGACTCCTAACACCACCTTCACCTACCTGTGTAAAATGATCACACTGTAAGTCGTTCTGGATAAGATGCTGTAGATGTAACTCACTCTTTCTTCTGTACTCTGATGATGTGTGTTTATGAGCATTTTCTCAATTAAAGCTCACATGAATGCGGGAGGAGGGGGTGCACCCCCAAATTTCAGGACTACAACTGCTAAAAACATTCGTAACAAAACAGAGATCTGAACTGCATAATCTGAGCACAGCAAAGACGCATGTGTGCTTGGGTATTTAGGTATTGTATTTTTCCATTTTTATTTATATATTTTCAAAATCTGCAGTAGCTGCACTGTTTAAGTTGATGCTGTGTTTTCATTACAGTGAGCAGAATCTCTTCCCTCGACAGCAGCTGGTTTTTGGGGCGCGCTGCCAAAACACACCCAGATTGTGGTTCTAAGAGTGGAAGTGCAGATATAGAGGCCAGGATAGATAGAGGATGGATGGGTGGGCGGGTGGTTGCATGGATGGATGGATAGGTGGGCGGGTGGTTGCATGGATGGATGGGTGGGTGGATGGATGGATGGATGGATGGGTGGGTGGATGGATGGGTGGATGGATAGATGGGTGGGTGGATGGATGGGTGGATGGATAGATGGGTGGGTGGACGGACGACTGGATGGATGGATGGATGGGTGGGTGGAAAGATGGATGGATGGATGGATCGGTGGGTGCCTGGATGGATGGGTGGAAGGATGGATGGATGGATGAATGGATGGATGGATGGGTGGGTGGGTGGAAAGATGGATGGATGGATGAATGGATGGATGGATGGGTGGGTGGGTGGAAAGATGGATGGATGGATGGGTGGACGGATCGACGGGTTGATGGATGGATGGGTGGATGGATGAATGGACGGGTGGATGGAAGAAGCCAGAAGCACACAGCAGTGTGCAAAATAAAACAAAGCGCAGGCGATTATTAACTAAATATACACATAATAAATATACAAAATATATAAACTAGTTAAAGACCAGGTAAAGAACAATGTATATTCTAATAATATTGCTCTAGGTAATAATAATTTTACTCATATAGATATATAGATGTAAATTTATAGAAATATATATAAATATAGATATAAATGTATATGAATTACATAGAAGTGGTGCATTTAAAATGTGTTAAATATACAGATAAGCACAAAGATTTAATATTGCCGTCTAAACATCAAATACTATGTGTTATTTTATATTATATATCTCAGAACTGTGTTAATAAACAAAACAGAACATTCTGAGTGCTTTAAACCATCAGGAGGCATTTAATTTCAACTGCTAAGTGTTCTTGGATTGAACTAATTCCCGTATCTGACCCCATTCCTCCACAAGCTGACCAGAGTAATGATTCTCCCTGATACAATCAGCAGCCATTCACTGTAACGACAACCACACCGAACACTCACAGCAGACGAAGAGAAGAACAGAGGCGTATAAAGCCCAGCGATGTGATCATTCGCTGATCCTATTAAACTATCCAGGCAATCAACTCAGAAAGTGCTCAGCTGACAAAGCGAGAGCTCACTGCCTTAATCACCTCTCACTGTGCGGCGCTTCCAGAGAACTGCAGCAGACTGCCAGCTGCTTCTGGCATTCGGGTTATTTAGAGTCCAACTCAGGACTTTTACACAGCGAACTGAACTGAACGCGTCCATTCAGCACCAGCTTTGTGGGAACGCCTTTAAACCCCTGCATTGTTACTGGTGGCTGATGTAGAGGAGACAGCAATAAACTTCAACAGGCTAAACAAAACAGAAGAGCAACAGCAACGTGCAGACATGGGGGCTTTCCCCTCGGACTGTACAAGAGCCCTCTTGGTAGGTGTGTATAATAATAATATTAATGCTACTACTACTATTAATAATGATAATAATAATAATAATAATAATAATAATATTTGTATAGTACCTTTCATACATAATGCAGCGCAAAGCTCTTCACACAAGGTTGAAAAACAAACAAGAAGTAAAAAGAAATCAAGATAACGGCACCAAGAATATGGAATAACAATAAAATAAACAACAATAACTAAAAAAAGGTGAGAAAAATAACAGTAAGCAATATCAACAATCATCAATATTAATCAATATTATTAATAATAATAATAATAATGATTGAAATGCTTTACAAACAACAAAGATCTAAAAAAAGGATAAAAATTTATGTTTATTTATGAACCTGGGCACGCCTCAGAAAAATGCCTGAGGAGATCTGTTTTAAGATTTGAAGGTGCTGAGTGATTGAGCCGCTCTCAGCTTCTCAGGGAGAGAGTTCTGCTGTCTATAGATGGTTCTTCAAGGGTTCTTTGGTAAGGACACCAAGAATGATCTTCTACGGTAAACAAGCTTAACATCATAACAACAGCAGAACCCTTTTTGGTGCTATACAGAACCATATACAACACATTCTCCATCAATCTGAAGAACCATTTCACCATGCAGAGAACAACTTAAGTATGAAATGGCTCCATATAGCACTCATGGATCTAACTAGGTGCCCTGCGATGGACTGGCGACCTGTCCAGGGTGTATCCTGCCTTCCGCCCAATGACAGCCGGGATAGGCTCCAGCACCCCACCGCGACCCAGAAGGATAAGCAGTTTAGATGATGGATGGATGGATGGATGGATCTAACTAGGGCCAGTAATGCAGGTTTAAATATAACACAGTTATTAAAGGGTAAATACCCCCGATTTTTAAAAAATTCTCCATAACTAAGTGGTTAAGATGTAAACAGATGTTCAGAGTGGTTTGGTGTGAAACTGCCACCTTAAATACAACATCAAAAACTATAAGCACAATGATCTTAATTCAACATTCAACTCTGAACTGAATCCTGCTAATGGAACGAAACACGTTTTCGTTCAGCGTTCTTTAAAGGGCCCGTATCGCAGAAAAGCAAAATTCTTCTCATTTTTAAAAGAGTACACTTAAAGATGTAGTGTGTAAACAAACATTCAGGCACAAAGCTGAAAAAACAGCCTGCTTTGAAAACACTGTTTTTGTGATGTCACAAAAACCAACATATATCCACCTATACAGCAGTTTAGCCCCGCCCACTCAAACTGAAGTTATAAGGGGTGTTTTTTAAGCAAGGGTAGCCAATCAGAACATAGCTCATTTGCATATATCAGTCTTAAAGGCACAGTACCAAAAGTTTTTCATTTCGGTTTTTGGCTTCAGTTTAGTTTCAGTTAGTTTTAAGGGCGCTTTAATGGTTTTAGTTTTGTTTTTATTTTTGGGAAAGTAGCAGTTTACGTTCAGTTTCAGTTACCAGTGTAGTTTGGTTATCAGTATTACAATGAATTATATTTGATAAGAGTAGAATAAAACTAGCACAGCAGCAGACTGAGCTCAGCTCAGCTCTGGCTCTCCTTAAAGACCAAACACAGTAAAGTTCCACTTCTAAACTCTCCTTCACTCGCTGAAAAAAACTAAAACTATTAGTTTTTGAGTAAAAAAGTGTCGTTTTTATTTTCATCACAGTTAACAGGCACATTTTCTCACTGCTAGTTTTTGTTTTGTTCTTAGCTTTTTGTTATCTATAATAACCCTGATTCTAAGAGATGAGGAGAGGTTGGAAAATGGTTATGTAAAAAAAAAAAACTATTTTTGATACACAAACCCACACAAGAGTGGAAAAAGAGGATAACAATGACGTTACCTCACTTTTCAGATTATAGATACTGTGGCCACTGGCCAGACAAGTGACTCACTATTTGCACCATTTTTTCCTGACCTCTGAATCTGGTTATGTGTCCTCACCTCCACTTGACCAGTAAGAGTCATCGGGGGGTCACTTTTGTTTCAGCACTTTCCAGCGTTTCCTGTTCTTCCACAAACTAGCACAGCGATGTAATACAGACATCCTGAGCCACAGTTTATTGCACAATCTGTCTCCTTTGCTTAGTTCTGCCATGACGGTGCATGTTTATATGTGACCTCTATCACACTGTCATTTCATTAATGTCGTTACTTTCAATGCACGTCTGTCCTGAAAGGCCGTTTTCAAAGCCATTAGCGTCACCTGCGTGATCCACATACATCACAAACAACCACAGAGACGCAGCTCGAGTTCAGACGGGTTCCTTCCACTTCTGCTTGACTCATTTCCCCAAAATATCACCAATCAGCTATTTCACTGAACACCTCATTTACAGACGTGGGGCTTTAAAGGGCCCGTATCGACTGAATTTACTTAAAATAAGTTGAAAGTAATATGTAAACATTGCTAAATGTACTTGTGGCAGTCACCCGACCCATGACTGCCGCGAGAGAGGGCGGGAAGGCAGTGACCCAGGCCTCGCACGCTACGAGCTACGAGTGATAGCAAGAGGAGGACGTTCAGAGGCTGCATTTGAAGGCCGACTGCGTCACAGCGGTGCGACTGGGCTGTCCCATTTCTAAGGCTCCTTCATTTGCGGCCGAGAAACGTGTCCTTCTTTTCCATGGCAACGAAGGATCTAACAGGTGCATCCTTCGCCAGCCAACAGATCCCAAGGTTCATTCTGTGCCGGCGAGGATTCGAAAACATGGCGGCATCAACAGAGAAGCG
This sequence comes from Colossoma macropomum, assembly GCF_904425465.1. Taxonomy (NCBI): domain Eukaryota; kingdom Metazoa; phylum Chordata; class Actinopteri; order Characiformes; family Serrasalmidae; genus Colossoma; species Colossoma macropomum. The sequence continues at coordinate 1,625,691 of NW_023494791.1, forward strand.
AACGGCGCCTCAAGAGACACTTTCAAATAAGTACTGGGTTTAAACTGAGGCGAATGGCTAACCATACAAATTTTAAAAATAATAACAATCTCATCAGTAGCCGCCGGTGAAGCATCTCCAGCTCTAATAAAAGAAAAAAGAAGCAACTAAAATCAGTGTCTGGCTCCATCTTTAAAGAACTTCAAAGGAACTTGACAAGAGCGGTGTTTCGTGGCGTGGCAGTAAGGGCGGGAACAGCGCTGCTGTGCAGTTTCAGTTCATTTCAGGCATTTCAGTTCAGCCTTCGCAGCTCTACACAGCCTTAAAGGACACGCCTTCATAGACCACGTCCTTCGAAGGATCCAGCTCCTGAATTGGGACACAGTGCATGCCTCACGTTTGATCCTGGCGGCCAAGCTGGGGAGCGGGGGAGGTGACGGGGAGCTCAGGAGCTCATGCTTCCCCAAATGAGAGCCAGCTGATGCTGATCTGGCAGCATAAGCACCTTTAAAAAGAGCAGAGAGGGAACAGAGAGAGAGAGGAGAAGAAAGAGACGAGCAGCAGCAGCGACAGACTGACGAGTCTGCAAAGTCAAGCTTTGAAGCCACTGAAAAGTGGCCAGCTATGGTTTTACTGTTTGTGTGAAAATAAAGTTGAAATGGCTGCTGCGGACGTTTCTCCTGCCTCCAGTGTCCTTCACGTGCTCGGGTACAGTACTATTCTCTCCCAGTCTGTACGGTCCATATAAAACTGAGCTCCAACAGCCTGTTTTTGTGCTTTTGTGGTGTTATACCTCCAACCGTTTAGCCCCGCCCACTCATGCTGAAGTTATAAGGAGTGTTTCAGCCCGGACTGCTTTCTGAGTGAGGCACTATAATGGTGCAGCCAATCAGCTCCGTTGTATTTACATATATCAGCTGGTACAAATGAATTATGACTGCTTTCAGTACATAAAACCACATAAACGTCACAAGTGGACCCCAAAGGAAACAGTAAAGTACAAGAAAAGTGCAGGATATGAGTCATTTCAAGAGCAATCGAGTGAAAGGTTCTTAATTAGCATAATTTACTATTCATGACTATTTGTTTTTTCAAAAATTTAGACTCAGTCCTATAAAAAGTGGCTCATATCTGACCTGTAAAGATCACGTTTGTGCGACTTCAATCCTGTAATGTGAGCACTGCCTTGATGCTTTTGGTGCAGGACTACTACTTAACACGATACCTACACTCTTAAAAAAGATGGTGCTTCAAGGGTTCTTCAGTGAAGAAAATGGTTCTATATAGAACCATGAACAAAAAAAGAAATCTTTGCATGATTAAAGTTTTCTTTGCATTGTGAAAGAGTTCTTCAGACTGATGCAGAGTGTGCTGTAAATGGTTCTATACAGAACCTTTTTCAAAAGGGTTATATATAGCAATGAAAAAGGGTTCCACTATTGTTACAAGCCAAAAAAAACTTTTTTGGTACTGTAGAACTCTTTTTGCTAAGAGTGTAGGCTGTCAAAATGAGTGGATATTTCATATTCATCTTTGCTTTATAGGTAAAATAAAAGCAAAACAGCTAATTCAAATAAACCTGGTACCATTCAGTCACATTCGAAATGCTCTACGCACATGTACTGGCAACCCATTTACTTTTTAAAGAGCTGGTCTTTCCAAACACCGTTTGGTGGGAGAATACAATACAGCCAAAACTAGAGCTCAGGAAGCTCCAGTGCACTCACCTTGGATAGTGATGGTGCTGGGAGAGTGTCCAGTTTGGTTTATCTTCTGGCCTTTGTGGAGCCACTCGATACTGACAGGGCTGGGGGGACCTAACGCCTCACAGGTCAAGTTGAACGAGGTGTTCTGTGTTACGTTCATATCATTTGGCTGTTTGATGAAAGTTGGCGGACCTGCATTGAAACAACCAGAAACAGTGAGACGCCAAATCTGAGAATCATTTGGGTGCCAGTGTCAAAGCGAAGAGGTACTCACCCTCCACCTCCACAATGATGGAGTTTGACTCGATCACTTTGTTACTGACGCTCAGTCTGCAGTGGTACTTGCCAGCATCTGCTCGCTGGACATTCTTAATACTGAGAGAGAAAAAAGAAGGAGATTAGATTAGAATACAGAGAAAATGGGGCTTCTAACAACCACCTGGAAGAGCTGGTAGACACCAAAGGTGCCCCCATCAGATAAACAGCACTTAAAGCTTTCATCTTTGAGAGAGAGGAGAAAATCAAGCTCCTCTCTTGCTTCAGAACCAACTTCTAAGACTTCTGAACTTTGGAGGTGTGTCTGCAGATTTCTTTGAGAAACTGAAAGTGAGTCTCCTAAAAAGAATGAGAACTGTAATAAAGGCACTACGCACTGCCAAAATGCCACTTCTGTGTAATTTTCTGTTAAATATGTGTTTTCTGACCTTGTAAAAGGAACTTTAATGCCCGTTTTGACCAGACATTAAAAATGCACGGTCTGACTTTCCCACAATACTGTGTGGAATAGTCAATAAACTACTTGCTTTTAAGTTTCAAGTTTCAAGTTTATTTGTCGTTTGCACAACATATCAGGACATTCATGCATTGAAATGCTTGTGGTGAGGCTCAGATCATCACTCTACAGAAGTGAACAAAGTAGAAACAAAAATACAAAGACACAGCAGTGCTGCTGGAGTTTTTAAACACTGTGTCCACTCACTGTCCACTCTATTAGACACTCCTACCTTGTCAGTCCACCTTGTAGATGTAAAGTCAGAGACGATAGCTCATCTGCTGCTGCACAGTTTGTGTTGGTCATCCTCTAGTCTTCATCAGTGGTCACAGGACGCTGCCCACAGGACGCTGTTGGCTGGATATTTTTGGTTGGTGGACTATTCTCAGTCCAGCAGTGACACTGAGGTGTTTAAAAACTCCAGCAGCACTGCTGTGTCTGATCCACTCAGACCAGCGCAACACACACTAACACACCACCACCACATCAGTGTTACTGCAGTGCTGAGAATGATCCACCACCCAAATAGTACCTGCTCTGTGGGGGTCCATGGGGGTCCTGACCACTGAAGAACAGGGTAAAAGGGGGCTAACAAAGTATCAGAGAAACAGATGGACTACAGTCTGTAACTGTAGAACTACAAAGTGCACCTATATAGTAAGTGGAGCTGATAAAATGGACAATGAGTGTAGAAACAAGGAGGTGGTCAGAATGTTATGCCTGATTGGTGTATGTATATGTATATTGTATAGATACAGGTGAAATGGCAATAAAGCCACTTGAACTTGAAAAATCAACAATTTTACACTTGGATGGTGTTTAACCCCATAAAATCCCAGTCTTATTACATAACAAGGCATATTATTTAGTAACTACAGGGACGTCAATGCAGACTGGCTGAGATATTCTTAGATTATAGAAGTGTGTAATAAAACTTTAGACTAAACTAAAAGCTAAACTAAAGAAACTTTAAGGAACTTAATGCAACCTAATGTAAAGGTTTTACCAGTGGTGTAATCGGGCAGGTTTCCATATCGTTGCTGACCAAAGAAAAACATTTCTCCATTTTTTGTGATTTTTACTTTTCTACATCATTCTGCATCAGCATGGCAGCTGCTCTTCGCATCGTATGATAACGTAATTATGAATGGACCAATACAAATGCTGCAAAATTGCTTCAAATAAAATCTTTTACCCTTAACTTACACTGAAAATAATGAATGTTTTCCCCTCTCTTGTTTTTCTTTGGACAGCGACAATATACTGACTTTCAACAGTGCGTTTTAGACTTCAGACTTTGACTTCAAAACAAGGCCAAAAAACTCGGAAATGTTTATAAACCAGTGAGCTGTCAGTGATCATTAACATCAGGATAAAAAGGGGTTGTAAACGATTAAATTCTCAGTTATAACCACATATTTTGTGTTTTTTTTATGTTGTGTTCATCATAAAATGGATAAAAAAGAGAGGAAAGAACAAATAAGTTATTTATTTGTCGTTTATTAGACGTTTATTTCTTGACCTTGTGCTGGGCTGGTGCAGATTTATAGTATGATTCTCCTTAGGACCAAACCACAGTTCTAAGACAAGCACAGGTCATTTCCTATAACCGTGAGTTTGAGCCAAGACCCATTCAGGATCCTGTATTTTGAAGAGTGTGATGAATGTGTTCTGCTAACCTGATGGAAGACAGCAGGGTGACGTTTCCCTGGTTGTAAACTGCTGCCTGCAGGCCGTCAGGGATTTCTCTGCCATCCTTGTACCACATGATGCTCAGCTCCTGTCCGATGTCACGGTAATCGATGGAGCAGTTGAATTTGCACTCAGTTCCCTCTGCCAGGCGGATCGTGCCCACAGTGGGTCTGAAGCGCAGTCTCTGGATCTCCTCATGGGACAGGTGCACGCCGTGGCCCCGTCCACCAACCACCAAATGCTCCGAGCCCCGCGTAGGAGGGCCCCCCCGAGGACCCCCAGGGCGGACGATTGCTAGTGGGGCTCGTATGTAACTGCCAGCTGAAAAAAAAGGACGTAAAACATTTGGTAAAATATCAAAGTTCACAATTTTCCCTGTTTCAGGTGTAGGAAACTGTGCTAACGTAAATTAGTTAGCAAAATTATGATTGACATGACTCTCAGCCAATCACAATTGCCTCCAAACGCCACTTTCTCTGTCAAGTGAACACAAAACTTCCATAGAACTCCTCACAACAAACCTGCAGTGAGAGCGACGCTGTTAGTAAATCAAAATTATTAGAGCAAGACATGGTGAAAGGCGTTAGTGAGGAGCGTACACTGCCTGACTCAGGCTATCCTGACCATCTGGATCATCTGATTCAATCCTGAAGCTGAAAAAATTTAGGATTAAAGACAAAACTCACAGCTCAATGACAAACTACCACACTCTAATTCAGGGGTCTCAACCTACCTGCCTGTGAGCCAGATGTGTGGATGAGTTTTGTAGTATTTAGTGTATGATAATTAAGTAATTAAGTAAGATAATTAAATCACTGTGTCATTCCTTTGTATAAATGTGTATGGGTGTTTGTATGCATATACAGTATGTAATCATTATGTAATTACTGTTAATGTGCAGTAGTGTGTATACATATTAATAATAATAATAATAATAATAATTTTTATTTATATAGCACTTCTCATGCCGGTGGCAGCTCAAAGTGCTTTACAGACAAGTGTCAAAACATAGTTATACAAAAAATCATTAGTATTTATTTAGAATCAGAAGGAAAAAAAAAAGTGTAATATATCTAAATCTGTATGTAAATATCAGCCTGTAGTAGAGTTCTCCATCGTGACACTGTCTGAAGCAGTTTGATTTGTGTTTCTGAATATGCCGTCATTTATTTTCTAAGGGAAAAAAGTCTTGGGTGTTCACCTTTTTTCACGTGGCCACTTTACTTTGAGAGTGTTGTTCATTACTGTCTTACCTAAGTCACTGAAAATGTGCTTATTTGTGAAGTTGTTGCTTTATGTCCCATTAAATGTCTCTAAAGCCTTTCTGTCTGTCAGTGTAATGTACTGCCAGTCACGAGCATAACCTTCTGAAGGCACAGAGCTTCATTAAACATGTGAACACGGCTTCATAATCACTGCTTGAAAAAGCCCAGTTCTGTTAAAATCTGTCCATAAAATTCAGCCAGATGAAGAACTGGCAGTTAAACATCTCTGGCAGCTGCTAACAGACCCTCTTTAACTGCTTTACACTTTATATTCTCCTTAGATTTGCGTACATTTGGCCCTCACTACAGTATCCTGAGCAAAGCTAGCAGAAAGCTAACTGGCTAACAGGCTAATGCTACAATAATAAAACACGCTAATGGCTAAGCTGGCGGTCCACTTGCGGTTAGGCGGAGTAATAGACAACACACTTAAAAAAGAGGGTTCTTCAGGGGTTCCTTAGTAAAGGGAATGGGTTTATTTAGAACCTTGAGCTCTGTCCCTGATAGCAAGAGGATAGTGGACCACTGTGGGCCCACTGATGGCAAAGCTGGTGGTCCACTGGCTTTTTGCTCAGCGTTTTATATAAAATTCCACTGATCGTCACTCATTTTCCACTCACAGCCCAATTTACTGATTTTTCCTTCCTTTCTTTAGTTACACTTTGATTAGTAAATAATTTTAATATAGCACAGCTTTAGCAACAACACTTTCTATAGAATCATTTAATATCAGGCCTAGTCATTATTTTTTTCTCTCTCAGTTGTTTGTAATATTAGTTTAGGTTTATTTTCTAAAATAAAAGTCTCTGTGCACTTAAATCTGTTTGAGGAGATTAAAAACTAGGTAGAGCTTGTATGCAAGACAATAATCTGGGTGGTCCGAGGTTGGACCAGCAGTGGAAAACAGCTAGTGGGGTGCCAAAATTTTCAAACCAGCGGACCGAGATATGCTCGCTGTCTGGGAAACTTCAAGTTCAGGGTCAAGACTTAGCACACCTAAAAAATGAGACACACATAATAAAGGATATACTATTTGTATGCCTGTTAGGAGCTTAAACTGTCTTTATTTACTAGAGCTGACACCAAAATCCAACATAACACCGAGCTGATCCAGCTAGCTTGGTGCTAACACACAATACAAGGAGCACTAGCTTAGCAAAAAACAGCATTTAAGCAACCCAATGATAGTAAATGTTTACTACACTCAAAGCATTATGGGGCGCAAGAACAACGTGGACGAGGCTCTACACAAAGTTTGGTGGTCAATCTGCAGGAAGAGCAGCGTTGATAATAAAAATGAAGACTACACACTTAAAAAAAGAGGGTTCTTCAGGGGTTCCTTAGTAAAGGGAATGGGTTAATTTAGAACCATGAGCTCTGTCCCTGATAGCAAGAGGATAGTGGACCACTGTGGGCCCACTGATGGCAAAGCTGGTGGTCCACTGGCTTTTTGCTCAGCGTTTTCCGGGCGGTCCACTTGCGGTTAAGCAGAGTATTAGATAAAAGTCCACTGATCGTCACTCATTTTCCACTCACAGCTCAATTTACTGATTTTTCCTTCCTTCCTTTCTTTAGTTACACTTTGTGAATTAGTTTAGTAAATAATTTTAATGTAGCTCAGCGTCAGCAACAACATCTATAACATCATTTTATATCAGGACTAGTCATTATTTTTCTTCTCTCTCATTTGTTTGTAATATTTGTCTAAGTTTATTTTCCAGAATAAAAGTCTCATTTAAAACCTGTTTGGGGAGATTAAAACCTAGTTATCGCTTGTTTTGAGGACAGTAATCTGGGTGGTCCGAGGGAGGACCAGCAGTGGCAAACAGCCAGTGGGGTGCTGACCTAATCAAGCCAGCGGACCGATATATGCTGCTATCAGGGGTATAGAACCATTTCATGCTAAAAAGTTTCTTTGCATGGTTCTTCTTATTGATGGAAAGTTTTTATGCGCATACAGAACCTTCTATACAGCATCTGCTATTATATACAAGCTTGATCTCATAACAATAGCAGAACACTTTTTGTTGCTATACAGAACTATTTCCAAAAAGACAACACCACCTCCATCAATCTGAAGAAAGACTTCATCATGCAAAAACAATTTAAGCATGCAAACTGTTCTCTATAGAACTCACGGTTCTAAACAGAATCATTGCTTTTACTAAAGAACCCTTGAAGAAGCATCCTTTTTAAAAGGGGCTACTATTGCGCAAGGTTTGGTGGTTGTAGCTTGAAAAAACATGACGAGGAACTACGAGCCAACTGAACTATGCGCTACTTTCTGGCTGCATGGGCGTGTGGTCGACATTACGACATGTTTCACATACTTTCCGACTATAAACTATTTCTAATATTCACTTCTGACAACAAAATTACATAATTTTGGCATTTTATCACATTTTATCACAAAATGAACTAGAAGGTCTTCAAAGCAGAGGAAATTCACCCTCGCCACCGAAAGCTCTTATCAGAGGAAGCACATTGCGTTCTTTTTCCTATGCGAGCTCTTATGGACCTAGTCATTGTCCATTCACTGCGTACTACCTGAACACGCCTCTGAACGGCGTATAATGTCCTACAGCACACTGTGGTTCTAGAACATATTACCCATACATAATATATACTCATAACAGCCCTGCATTCCATTATATGCACCAGTAGTTTCTAGTTTATTCTGTATTTATTGTCTGTCTATTGATGTTTTTGTACTTATTTTAAACACTGTCTGTTATTCCATTAGAACATGTGCACATCGTCCACTGCACAGTGCACCACATACATTTCGTCCCCTTGTAATTATAGGGTTCTGTCTGTGTTCTGAGCAGTTTTGAGACGCTGAGCTTCAAAGATTTTGGATTCCAAATAGCAGAATTGATCTGTGGAACACGCCTCTTTAATACATGACAGTGAGAGACACCCTACATTTATTCCAAATGTACAATATCAAAATCCTACCAAATTTATACATTTATTTATTTATTTTTTGTTACAGGTGAAACGCAGATGGAACATTCTAATCCTGAGAACTCACTTTCTGACTGGAGGTAGAACCTTATATCTGACAGAACATGAAAAGAAGCAATGAATTTCAAGGAACACAAACAGTTTACACAACTTTTAAAACATAAAATTAAAGTAAAACAGTGTCTACATTATCAGAAACATAACATTTATTTCCTGTTTTAAGACAAATCATATTTTTCTAATTAAAAAAATAAACTGATAGATTAAGTATAAAGTTCAGTGTTAAATATTGTGTCCAGCGCAGAGGTCAGTTTTAGGTTGGAACCATTAGTTTAAGTTTCCTTTAGTTAGCGAGGTCAGAGTAGCAGGTCAGTCTGAGGCAGCATGAGGTTTTGTTCTATATCAGAAATGTGACTCGAAATGTCTTATTTTGGGAGAAAGACGAAAAAGAAAAGACGAATGAATGAATTAAATTAATGTTTGTTATAATTAAAACCCCAGCAATTCAAATGTTCACTATTTAATCACCTTTAAGGCTGAATATTTAAACAATTTAAGACAATAAGAGTTTTTAAAGAGCTGTAAGACGACAGGCAGAGTTTCAGACACGTTTTCATGTTCCATAAAGTTTATACTTTTCCCACAGTCACTGAGCAGAGCGGTGACATGACAAAGAAGCAGAACCTGATTGGTCCTCTTGCGTATTTTCAGAGTACTGATTGGCTCGCAGATAGGAACTATGTTAGAGTTTGAGTTTATAACACTCAAAGGTCCTGAAAACCTGAATTTAAGTGAGTTTAAGCTTAAAGCTGGTGCAATTTAAAGTTTGTGCAAACTTTTACCGTTCTCCAAAACGTTTCCCAAGTCGTTCCTCTGAGATTTTCACACTGTCTTGGCAAACTTTTTGCGGTTTGCTGAAAGTTTAAGTGCTTTTAAGACAAAAAATATATGATGGAATCTGCTCTTTTAGCGTTTGAAGCACATTTTAACATCACCCTTACAATTTCAGTCTAAATACTCTATGTATTAGGTTTGTCACTGCGGTGAAGTTGGCTTCTTTTTCGAATTTTTCCGTCCCATCTTATATGGTGCAGCAGTTCCATTCTGGCACTGCAGATAGGAACTAAGTTAGAGTTTGACTTTAGAGATAGAACCTTTTTGTTTTCTAGATAAAGAGTCCAAAAAATGCATAAAACCTAAAAAAAAACACCTCACATAATGTGAAGAAGTCACAGAATAAGAATATGCTTTGACAAAAATGTCAGAACCTTATAATTCCAAGGGGACGACTTGTATCTACTGTCCTCATCTTGTTGTGCTAAGCAGCCCGAATGTTCTTCATTATACTGACACAAATATAATGACAAAGCCGAACTGAACGGAATGTGACTCTTCTATAGCGTAATGCTCTGCTGTCATCATTCATTTCAAGTCACTAAATCTATCAGTCTAATGAATTCCAGATCAGCAACATCACTTTCAACCCCCAACGTCCCAGAAACCTCAGTCCAAGCACTCGCTGCAACTCTTCCCAGACGTACGTACTCCGACTCCCCCGAAACATTTCAGTTTTTAGGTGGAAACAAGAAAAAGACCCAGGAATGAGAGCTGAAAGGAAAGAACTCTTTGTTTTCGTCAGCAGTTTGGTTCAGAAACCTGCTGAGAAACCTCGGACTTGGCGGAGACGAGAGGTGCACATTAAACCAAACCCCAAAATGCACTGCAAGTTTTTCTATCATAATCTATTATCTATTATAACACAGTTGTGGAAGCATTCGAGCTTCGGTGACAGCATGTAAAACTGCCTACAGTTCCAACTGCCACATTCTTTACCAAATGTCTGCATAATTGAGTGTTTGTAAACACAGTGATTCAGAGTGGTTTGGTGTGAAATGGTTCAGATGTCTTTACAGTGGTGGTGATAGGAACCAGGGGTCGCCATGACTACAACACAAATATAGACATTTTATTTACTATCCAGAACCACCAGTGAACCTACACGAGTCTTCTGAGTTTATATGGAATGTTGATGGTGGAAAATCTGAAATAATAAGTTTTCTTTGGGGACTATTTCGCCTCTGCATGTATCCCTCCACCATGAACATCCTTTTAAGGCCAGAAACCTTCGCAAAACTATCATAAAACAGTGTCTCAGTCATCAGGCAGTGAATTCATAACCATATTATGTAATAACTTTCTGTGAGGGAGCTTTTAGAGGTGGACGTCTGGTTCCCATCACCACCACTGTGAACAATTCTGACCCTCTAGAACGGATCAAACCACTCCGAGCGACTTTGTTTACTACAAATTTGGCAGATTTGCCCCTAAGATACAGAAACAACAATCTAGGAACATCAACCCAGCTGTGCTTTTTTCCTTAGAATGGTTTACATAATTAGGAAAAAGAGACTTATCACTAAATTACTGGCTCCCTTTTTGGTAAGAGAGGGTGCTCATGATCACATGTGAGAGAAATCTGGTTGTTGTTTTAGTCCTTTAAACCAGCTCCTTTTCAGCCTGTGTTTACAAATAGTCCATAGTACAGCTGGTCACAGATTAGTAAATAATACCCAAAGATTCTGAAAACCAGAGTTCAGTCCAGTTTAAGCCTAAAGCTGGTGCAATTCAAAGTTCGTGCAAACTTTTAACATCCTCCAAAACTTTTCCCAAGTCGTTCCTCTGGGATTTTCACACTGTCTTGGCAGACTTTTTGCAGTTTGCTGAAAGTTTAAGTACTTTTAAGACAAACAATATATGATGGAATCTGTTTTTGTAGCATTTGAAGCACATTTTTGCATCACTTTTACAATTTAAGTCTAAATACTTTATGTATTAGGTTTGTCACAGCGCTGAAGTTGGCTTCTTTTTCGAACTTTTCCGTTCCACCTTAAATGGTGCAGCAGTACAGGCGCCAGAATGGAACTGCTGCACCATTTAAGGTGGAACGGGAAAATTCGAAAATTCGAAAAAGAAGCCAACTTCATCTGCTAAGCTCGACCTCTCTGTTCTAAATCACCGGGATTTTGTCAGCACTACTAATTCACTCCTGTCTACCCGCAGATTTTGCGTGCATTTGTCTCCTAATCTAACTGATAACTTTATTTCTGACACGTTGCAGCCTTTTGGACGCGAAGCAAAGCAGCGCAATGAGACCAAAAACAAAGAATAAATCAGATTTTATTAACTTACCGCTCGTCAAACTGATCGAATGCGAAAAAATCCCAAAGAGGAGAAGCTTTGCGATGTTTAAAGGCATTTTGGGCTCGTTTTGTCCCGCGCTGGTCTCTCCTGGCGCACTTTTAAGACTTGTCAACAGTTCCTCTGGAAGCGTTTTCCAGTCCTCCCAGTGAGTCCCAGTTAAAAGACGAACAGCTGTGAGGACGAGTTGGAGAGAAATCCCAGAGAAGTGGCAGACGGCATTTCTGCTCCGCTCGAGCTCAAACTCCTCTCCAGCCGATCATCAGGAGAGTCGACACATTCCTCCCAGCGGCAGCTGTTCGCGGGGCCGGTGTGACGTCACAAAATATGACTCAGGCTCGGGATGCTCTCGGAGCGCTTCTGTCCACCTTTATTTTTCAAGTGATTGGTTAGCATTACTGCTACTGAGCGCTGATTGGTTAGTATTACTGCTACTGAGCGCTGATTGGTTAACATTACTGCTACTGAGTGCTGATTGGTTAGCATTACCGCTACTGAGTGCTGATTGGTCAGCATTACTGCTACTGAGTGCTGATTGGTTAACATTACCGCTACTGAGTGCTGATTGGTTAGCATTACTGCTACTGAGCGCTGATTGGTTAGCATTACTGCTACTGAGCGCTGATTGGTTAGCATTACTGCTACTGAGCGCTGATTGGCTAGTATTACCACTACTGAGCGCTGATTGGTTAACATTACTGCTACTGAGCGCTGATTGGTTGGCATTACTGCTACTGAACGCTGATTGGTTAGCATTACCGCTACTGAGCGCTGATTGGTCAGCATTACCGCTACTGAGTGTTGATTGGTTAGCATTACTGCTACTGAACGCTGATTGGTTAGCATTACCGCTACTGAGCGCTGATTGGTCAGCATTACCGCAACTGAGTGTTGATTGGTTAGCATTACCGCTACTGAGCGCTGACTGGTTAGTATTACCGCTACTGAGCGCTGATTGGTTAGTATTACCGCTACTGAGTGCTGATTGGTTAGCATTACTGCTACTGAGCGCTGATTGGTTAGCATTACCGCTACTGAGCGCTGACTGGTTAGTATTACCGCTACTGAGTGCTGATTGGTTAGTATTACCGCTACTGAGCGTTGATTGGTTAGCATTACTGCTACTGAGCGCTGATTGGTTAGTATTACTGCTACTGAGCGCTGATTGGTTAGTATTACTGCTACTGAGCGCTGATTGGTTAGCATTACTGCTACTGAGCGCTGATTGGTTAGTATTACTGCTACTGAGCGCTGATTGGTTAGCATTACTGCTACTGAGTGCTGATAGGTTAGTATTACTGCTACTGAGTGCTGATTGGTTAGCATTACTGCTACTGAGTGCTGATAGGTTAGTATTACTGCTACTGAGTGCTGATTGGTTAGCATTACTGCTACTGAGTGCTGATAGGTTAGTATTACTGCTACTGAGTGCTGATTGGTTAGCATTACTGCTACTGAGTGCTGATTGGCTGGCAAGCGGAGCAGCTCATTGGCTGTTCGCGCTCACAGGCGTCATGAATGTACATGAGGCACTGTTTTAAACTCCTGTAACTCGAGTTTGAAAGCTCTTAAAAATAAAACAGTGGTGTTAAAATGTTTATATTCTGTGTTCAGGAAAATGTATTTTATTTTATTTTTTTTTTTTAATAGACGAACACTTTACATTTTACATTGAGATTACCATAATAATAAATCAAGATAAATAGGACATTTTGTGGAAATGCTATTTAGATATTAACAGGACACGTTGAGTTTCAGGGCCTGTATCATGGAAAAAACTCGTTTTTAACTCACCTTCTTTAAAATAAAAGCCTTTGACCGGTCCAGACACTCCATATATGGAAACAGGTCGTTTTGAATGAAATATTTTTGTGATGTCATGAAGACCAACTCATTAACATATATTCACCCTAGAGCAGTTTAGCTCTGCCTACTTTATTATAAACATCATAAGAGCAGTACAATACAGGACAGCAAATCAGGACTGGGCTTATTTACATACATCAGTCTTAAGGCACAGTGACAAAAACAGCCTGTTTAATAATCATAAGGGATGAAGAAAGTTCAGAAACTGGTTGTGTGGAATGAATTTTGTGTCACATGTCATTAGTGACCATCAGCAAGAAAAAGTACGAAAAATGTAGGATATAGTCCCTTTAAACAAAGTAAGACGAAGCTGTCTGCAGTACCCTTATGGTCCACAGCAGGGCGCTTTTACTCTTTCATCCCTGCTGAAAAAGGATCAGGAAAAAGGACCTGATGGTTTTGCTGCCTAATGGGAACTAGTATAGAGGGAAATTCCACCAATTTTTCAAAATTTCCCTATAATTCAGTGTTTAAGATGTAATCAGAGAGACTCAGAGTGGTTTGGTGTGAAATGGTTCAGATGTCTTTACAGTGGTGGTGATAGGAACCAGGGGTCGCCATGACTACAACACAGATATAGACATTTTATTTACTATCCAGAACCACCAGTGAACCTACACGAGTCTTCTGAGTTCATATGGAATGTTATATATTATACTTATTATTTCAGATTTTCCACTATTTTCCATGAATGACTCTATTCACATATTACCCATGTAATAATACAGAAGTTTAGAAAAATCAGTGAAATTCTCCTTTAATGGTCAGCATTACGTTAGCATTATTATTGGTTGCTGAGCGGAGCAGCTCATTGGCTGTTCGCGCTCACAGACATCATAACCGTACATGAGGCGCCGTTTTAAACTCCTATAACTTGAGTTTAAAAGCTCTTAAAATATAACAGCGGTGTTAAAATGTTTTATGTTGTTCTGTTTACAGGAGATGATTGTTTTCTTTTACAGTAAAAATATTTCAGCATTTATAAACTATAATTTTGCTCAAATGCTTCATTTCAAACCATTCATTTTGGAGTCGCTCAGGAGCGCCCTCTAGCGTTTGAGAAACCCAGAAGACATTACAGAGTGGGAATTCTCCTCTCTACAGGTTCTCTGGTCTCACTCTGACTGGACTCACATGATGCTCATTGCCATGGTAATGTCTACACTAAGTGGTTCTCTGTGCATGTGTGTAATTTTGTATCGGATTACTTGCTGAGAATTTGTAAACTGCGTCCCAATTCAGGTGCTGCATACTTCGGAGGCTGCATTTGAAGGAGAGAACTTACAGAGAGGAGAATTACCAGAGCCGGTTTATGAGGAGCCTGGCCACTTCCTATTTCCCTCCGTTATATCAAAATCAGGACAGCTGAACAGCAGAGGGCGCCCGTGAGGGAGTCCTCAATAAATAGGAGTAAATGGAGCTCAAGGGCTAAAAACAAAAAGTAGTTTCTAATCACTGAACCAGAACTTTCCTTTAGTTTTAGAAAGCAGAAGGATGGATTTCAGTAAAAGAGCAAAGAAAACTTACCGATATATTTCCTTTTTTCTACAGCAACTAAACTTCGTCTCCTCTGCAGACCAGTTTCTGCTCCGCCATGCTGAACATTGTCAGTGGTGGACGAAGTTCACAAACAATGTACTTGAGTTAAAGTAGAGACACCCAAGGTAAAATATTACTGCAGTAAAAGTAGAAGTTCCTCCCTTTAGACCTCCACTTGAGTAAAAGTACAAAAGTATTTGCCTTCAAATGTACTTAAGTATCAAAAGTAAAAGTACTGAAAGATTAATTATGACTTTAATGTCCTATTATCATTTTTATAACAAGACTCGCTTCATTAACTCATTTTAGGTGAAAATACTCCAGTGTCTCTCTTGGTAAACCAGTCGTTTAATAGAGTCATTAATTAGTGACGCTGATGTCTATTAAAATTATTATCAGCACAAAACACTGAAGGCAAACAGTTTCCATCAGGTAGAACTGAGTGGCTCTGAAATCACTTTTTACAAACAAGCAAAGTTTCAGTTTAAGATTTATTTGAACTTAGTTCCAAGTTTAAGATTAATAAAGACTTTAAACTCAGATTCTCAAATGAGTTTCCTTTACTAAACTGCATCTGTAGGTCTCTGTTCATAAACATAAACTAGACAAAACTAATTTACTATAAAATGAAATGTGTTTGTATAAATTCAGAAAAAAGACACGTCAGTCACAACTGCATATGAGTACATATTTCTATATTGTGGTCTGTTTACACAAAGTTAGGTTAGTTCATCATTTATGTTGAATAGACTCTCCCAAAATTTTACGCTGCTGCACTGATGTTGAACCGTGTGCTGCACTGGGTCGGTATGACCAACAGGTCAAAACAAGCTCAAAACAAAGTGACCGCTGTGCCCTGATTGGTGTTTTTGCTTCGCGCTTCTTTCGTTTTGACGTTACGTTTTTATTCACACATAAACCAAAAGGAACGACAGATTTCTCATAATGTAGAGGAGTAAAAAGTGAGATATTTGACTTTGAAATGTAGTGGAGTGAAAGGAAAAATGGAAATACTTCAGTAGAGTACAGATACACGAAAAAACTACTTAACTACTATAGGGGTGCGGGAAAAAATCAGTTCTTAGATGCATCGCGATGCGGATGTGAACGATTCTGAATCGATTCACAAATGTCAAAAATCGATTTTCTAAACATTTAATTTATAACGTAACGTTGACGGAACGCAAAAGGCGGAACCTGGAAGTGCGGAAGTGCAGCGCCCGGACAGTTTGTGGCGGCACATAACAAAAACACAAATGGATGGATGAGTGAGAAATCCGACCGGCTCCCTCTGCATTAAAGCCAGGTTAGGTCAGGAGTCACAACACAAACGATAAGAAGAGCCATTTTGTCCTTTCAACAAAAATCAAACCACCTTGGGCACCACAACATTTAATGTCCAGTATATCTCAGTGTGTGTTAATGTCCAGCTATAAGTTAGGTTAAAATATAAACGAAAACGTGGATTTACTTCACTCTGCTTTAAACTTCAGCTCAGCTTTAGTCGCTTTCCTTCCATCTCCACCAGAAAACTTTTCCTCAAAAATAGAGCAGTTTCTTGTAAAATGTCTTTCAAAGTTCGTCTGTTTTACGAGGCTGAAGTCGCTTCTTTAAGTCGCTCCAGCTTCTTGTTTGAATTTTCCTGTTCCACCTTAAACTCTTAAGGATGGCTGTAACGCGCTACATGGAGATCCATTGCCACTGGATCTTATTTCACCGTAACTGCGCATTTTATCGCAGATGAGTGGCAGCAGCGTCTCATGTGCTCCAAGAAATAGCAGTGAATAAGAGCCTTCTAGTTCACTTTCCACATCACTTCCATTTGACTCATTAATAAAAGATATTGGACGTAAATGCATTATGGATCATTACAAATACTTTGCTTTAAAACTACCAAGTCCTCAGACAGTAAGAAAATGGAAATGATGTATAGGAAAAAAAGATGCATCGATAATCGTTTTATAATCACATCGCAGCCTCTGAATCCTCTGAATATATATATTGCTCTGAATATATATATATATATATATATATCGTATATACAATATTATTCTTCTATTTAACGGATTATTTACAGGATTACCCACCCCGTTCAATCGGATAGAAACTGTATTCCGAATGGCCTCAATCGGACTAGTCTATTCCGATTAAGCTATTGATTATTAATGGATTATCAGGCTGCATGTAAACGTGGCTACTGTGATATAAACCCATCAGGAAAACACAGAACACCTTAAGTGACCATTCTTAATCCACCAGGAACCAACAGAAACCTTTAATGGCTTATCTGAATTTTTCCAGTGGTGATGTAACTTCACAGCCCCAGAGTCCCAGCGTGTCTGGAAAACGAGGTTATCTGAAGTCATACTATGTACAAATAACAAGGTCAGCGACAGAACGCCGAGTCACAGCCCTGTGACCTCTCTGAAGACCAGAGTATGTCGTTAACTCAGAGATAAGAGCTGAACAGCGAACCTTGAGATGTTTGGACGTTTATCTTCTTTCCATGATAAAACCTTCAGCCTGACAGAGCAGCTTCACTTCATCAGCAGCGACTGACAGCAGCTGACTTCCTATACTTCTGCATCACCCTCAGACAAGATGCTGCTACAGGGGGTCTTGAGTAAAGACATGGTTCTAAATAGAACCATGAACATTCAAGGAACCATTTGCATGCTGAAATGGCTCTTTGAATGGAGAACGTGTTGTTTATGGTTCTGTATAGCACCAAAACGGGTTGATGTGAAAATCTTTTTTTGGTGCTATATAGAACCGTTTTCAAAAAAGGTTCTGCATGCATTGGTGAAATGGCTCTTCAGATTGATGGAGAATGTGTTGTGTATGGTCTTTATAGAACCTTTCTGAAAATGGTTCTGTAGAGCACCAGAAAGAGTTTTTCTATTGTACACAAGCTTGACACTGTAATAATAAAAGAACCCTTTTTGGTGCTACATAGAACCAATTTAAAAAAGGCACTACATAGAAACATTTGCATGCTTAAATGGTTCTTTGCATGTAGAAATTATTTTTTAGATTGACAGAGAATGTGTTGTATATAGTTCTGCATACACTTTGGTTCTTTAAGGGTTCTTTAGTAAAGAAAATGGTTCTGTGTAAAACCATGAACACTGGAAGAACCTTTTGCATGATTAAGTGGTTCTTTGCATGGCGAAATGGTTTTTCAGACTGATGGAGAATATGTTGTATATGGTTCTATATAGAACCTTTTTGAAAAGGGTTCTTCTATTGATACAGGCTTGATATAATGGTAGAAGAACCCTTTTTGGTGCTACACAGAACAATGTACAACACATTCTCCATCAATTTAAGCATGCAAATGGTTCTTTGAATGTTGATAGTTCAATAGAGAACTATTGTCTTTACCAAAGAACCATCTTTTTTGCTTGGAGAACCATCTTTTTAAGAGTGTAGAGTGAGTTGTATCTGTTTTTTTTGCTAGATAATGTAGAGAACTGGATCTTTTAGTTTCTGTTACTTCATTTGTTCCTACAAAAAAATCCTGTTCTGTTCTGTTATGTTTGTCTGATGTTAAGATCTAGACAGCGGAGCGTTCTGGGCTGATTCTTTCAAACGTGGGGTTGACTACTGGGTCAGAACAGAACCAGATCCCGGACAGCATCATACGGTTTTGCCTCGTGTCTATATTTGAGGAGCAATTCTGTTGTAAATGTTGTGGACCAACAATGTATTTGGGCCAGACTTGGGCCACGTCCATTTCTTCTACATACTTTGCAGCATTTGGGCCAGATCTGCCAGATCTGGGCCGAAGACCCAGTCGTATCCTGGGCCAGAACAAACACGAGGATGTGGCCCTCAAGTGGGCCCGAAAAATTTGGAAGTCTTTGTTCATTCACTGTAATAAAAAAATGTCGTGTGGTAACAAACACTTGCACTGTTTTTATTCAACTCAAAGAAATACTTATTACAACAATACAAAGCAAAACTTCAGTTTGATTGAACAACATTTATATTTTACAACCACAAAAACACTTTTCAGTTCAATTGCTGCCCTGTTTCACTGTTACAGTGTGTTTACATACTCAGCCAAAGAATAATAAATTAATAATGCAAAACATAAACTACAGAGCAAACTACAGAACCTTTTGTAGGTTCTCTTACAGTAATACAGTAAGAACTCTAGTGTTGTGTTTTTAATAGAAATAGTTTTTGATGAGATGTTTTTTCAGTGTTTTTTTGGCTGTAGAGCATTTTGTTTCTGCAGTGAGGGGTGTGAAGAGTGGTTTGGTGTGAAATGATTCAGATGTCTTTACAGTGGTGCTGATAGGAACCAGGGGTCGCCATGACTACAACACAAATGTAGACATTTTATTTACTATCCAGAACCACCAGTGAACCTACACGAGTCTTCTGAGTTTTCGATGATGGAAAATAGTGGAAAACCTGAAATAATAAGTTTTCTTTGAGGACTATTTTGCCTCACAACACCCTGCAGGTTAGTTATCCCTCCTCCATGAATGGATTGTAAGGCCAAAATCTTCTCAAAACTATCATAAAACAGTGTCTCAGACATCAGGCAGTGAATTCATAACCATTTCATGTAGTAACTTTCTGTGAGGGAGCTTTTAGAGGTGGACGTCTGGTTCCTATCACCACCACTGTGAACAATTCTGACTTGGTAAGTTTCTCTAGAACGGAGCGTTTCACACCAAACCACTCTGAACTACTGTGTTTACATCTCAACCACAGAATAATGTGGATATTTTTGAAAAACTGGTGGAATTCCCCTTTAAATCAGGGCTTTTAGGGCCCTAATAGCCCTGTGATGGGAAAACTGTCATCCCCTCCTTTCCATCCCCTTTCGATTCATGTAGCTATGTTTTATCACATGATATATCTATGATATTGTGTTGTTAAGACTTCAAACATATTTGAGATTCACAAACCAAGTTTATTTGGGTGCCTCGACCCAAGGTAAGGTGTCATTTGAACTCAATGTACCCCTTTAAATTTATTATAAATTTCTTTAGTACAATCCAACCGCAGAGGATAATGGAGTAAATATCCGTCCAGGATGTTCTTAGAGTACCCTTGATGTCACAAAAAGAAGATGAACTCATGACATCCCCATTATTTGTTGTAAAGAAAACTAGGCTATGATACAAGGAAGGTAAAAAGTGGGAAGGACCGAGGAAAGAACCATAATCTATGATGCACAAATCTATTTCTTCTTTTATAACCCATAACAATAGACTCAACCTTGACTGCCGAAGTCTCTGCTCCTCTCTGGACATGAACAAGCTCAGAATCAAGAGTCTCTGTGTCCTGGGATAAATGAGCTCTCCTGCTTGAGAAAAATAGTCCCATTGTCTGCAAGAAAATAGCTCCTGTGAAAGCCGTCTCACGCCCGCCTGCCTCGTCAAACCAAAAAAACGCAGAAAGGGACACTTGGCAAATGTAATGCACCACGCAGAAATGAAAAAAGACGAGAAGCGTCTGGCGAAGAACTGTGAGACGTTCTCCTCAGCTGCCCTCTGGTTTCTGGTGAGGACATGAGGACCACCATGCAGCGGTGCGTGGATCCTTGCTGCCTGAACTGCTCTTGCTTTTCCCGGCGTTCTCCGAATAGTACGCCATCTTAATGCGGTACATGTTGGCTTTGCTCTCGCAGCAGCCCATGGAGCTCAGCACCAGGCAGGCATCCTTCCTGAAGGCCTTGGTGAAGATGGCATAGAGGAAAGGGTTGGCACAGGAGTTGATGGGATAGAAGAGCACCAGGAGGATCTTGGAGTTGGTGACGGTGATGAGGGGCACTTTGAAGGCGGCGGAGATGGCGAAGAAGGAGATGGGTGCCATGCAGAGGAAGTCGGTGAAGATGAGCACGGCCATGCGCTTGGCGATCTTGGTGTCAGCGGCCCGCCCAGGCACCTCAGGGTGGTGCACGGCAGTGTAGATCCTCACGTAGCACCCGCAGATCACCAGGAAGGCCCCCACATTGAAGAGCAACAGGAGGATGACGTAGGCCTGGGCCACGATGGTCTCGATGTCCATAGGCAGACACATACTGACCTTGCTGTAGCTGCTGACGCCCACTAGGGGGAGCACGGCCATGACCAGACACAGCAGCCAACCTGCAGCCATGATGGCAGCAGCTTGGCGCAGACCGAGCCGACGTTCCAGCCGCAGAGCATGGGTGATCGTGTGCCAGCGTTCCACAGTGATGGTAGACAGCGTGTAGACAGACAGTTCGCCACCAAAGACGGAGAGGAAGCCGGCGACGCCGCAGCCCACTCCCGTCTGCCACTCTATGGCGTGCTGGCTGTAGTGGCCACGTGTCCGCAGGTCTACGGTGGCGATCATGAGGAGGTACACGCCGATGCAGAAGTCGGCAAAAGCCAGGTGACACATGAGGAATCGAGGGACGGTCAGCTTGCAGCGGCCAGCAAAGAACACGAGAAGAACCGTTAGGTTGCCGGCGATAGCCAAGATGTTGATGAACCAGATGGCCACCCGCAGGAACCCAAACCCAGCAATGTCCTCACAGGGGTTGAAGGCGTCTGCCTCTGGGCTGCAGTGAAGGACTGGCTTCGTCTGGCAGGAGTCCAGTTCTGGGTACTCGAAGTCTACAAAGCCGAAACGTCCTGACGTGTCAGAGGAAAAGGGATCTTCCACCGTTATGGAATCACCTGCATTTCTAAATATGAAAACGTAGAAAGAGAAACTCACAGCTTAGCAAATGTAAATTTTACAGCAGAGTTCCTTAAGCTGCTTTTCCACTGCATGGTACTGGCTCAACTCGACTCTATTCACTTCTTTTGGATTTTCCCACTAGGCAATCTTGGTACATGGTACCTGGTACTGGATACCATTTTGGGTCCCACCTTCATTGCTGTTCCAAGTGAGCTGAGCTGATCCCAAAGGTGATGTAAAAACGGTGCAGACTACTGATTGGTCGGAGAGAATCGCTAAACACCTGTGCTAACATTAGCTTAGGTTAGCGTCCCCTCTTGCATCGCCTTTGAGTATCCAGAATCGTCTCGTTGTCTGAAATATGATGTAGTTTTTCCCAAACTCTCCTGTTTCTTTCAGCAGTCTTTTGTCTCACTGCCATCAGCCTCTTCTGGACAAAATTCACATCACGGCAGTTTCATGTGGCATTGCTCTGACGACCAGTTACACTGAGGGGGCACTATATCTGCAGTGGAAAACGAAGTGGCTGGTACCAGAAGCGAGTTGAGTCCATGTAGTGGAAAAGCGGCTTTAGAGCCTGTTTGATATATTGGCTCTTATTCATCAAAGCTGCACACGGTTTTATTATTCATCAGTGTCATCTTGGGCATATCTACATGTTGGAGTGTGAGTATAATATTTTAAAAATAATAGCAATATGTTCAATTTATATAGCGCCTTTCTCAAACCCAAGGTCGCTTTACAGAGGCAGAAGAAAGAAAAACCTTCGGTGAGCAAAAAAAGAAAGTACTGAGAAAAGAGGCAGGTTTTAAGCTGAGCTTTAAAAGAGGAAAGTGAGGGACCATCACAAAGAGATTGTAGTAATGTAATGTGTTGCCTAGTTTGGGGGCCATGACGCTAAAAGATCTGCCCCCAGCAGTGACCAATCTAAATTTTGTGGCAGTATTAGAGGACCGAAGTGTTTGGGCAGGGCAGTAGAAGTGCAGGAGCTCAGCTAAATAGGCTGGTGCCTATGTAAAGATAGCACCTTGAGATTTCCAACTAAATGAAAGGTGCATTATAAATTAAATGTATTATTATTATGATTATTATTATTATTATTAGTAGTAGTATTATTAGAAGTAGTATGTTAGCAGCAGGAGTTTAAGCTGGATGTGAAGCAGGACGGGTAGCCAGTGTAACTGACATAGAATTGGGGTGATATGAGCTGATTTTCAGAGTGAGAGAGAATTCCAGCTTCTGAGTTTTGCAAATACTGAAAAAAGTTCAAAAGAAAGTACAGAATCTACTAAATACAAGGACTCCTGTAGAAGTTTTTACAGTTATACCGACTAAGTTAAGTGTGAAGTCAGTGGAATTTGCTATCACAGACCTGGCACCAATGCGTAAAATTTCAGTTTGATCAGTGTTTAGTTTCAGAAAGTTAGTCTTCATCCATTGTCTAAGGTCTTGAATACAAGATATTAGGGCAGGGGGTTGCAGGTTAGTGGTAGTCTTGATGCTGATATAAATCTGAATATCATCAGCGTAACAGTGAATATTCTATGACAGCAGATAATCTTAATAGCCTGAAAAATGCCTGATTTGCAATTAAACAACAAAATTACTCTCAAAAACATAAATAATCTAAAAAATAACAGCAAAAAAGAGAAAATAACATGATAATGCTAATAACTGTGCACACCTTGTACTACACAAGCACATCACTCTACAATTTGGAAAAAAATCAACAACATTTTTTAATTTCATATTTTATCCTTTTCAGTCATTGTAGTTCTCACACTTTAAAGTTATTTAAGCTCTGGCCAGTAGGTGAAACAGCTCACCTGCTGCTGGACCCCAAACTCCGCCTATGAAGACAACCATTGGCTCATGAGCTGCTGAACACTTTTATTTTATTGGCTCGCTATTGAATCGTCTGCAAGAATTAGGGCATTGCAAATTGCTTTGTACATAAGGTTCTCATGCAGGGACACTTGTTTCCACTGAAGCTGATTCAGAATGATCAATGAGCTGACAGTGATTCGATTTAATTCACCATTCATTGTTTATTGTATATAAAAAATTATTTTCGCGAATTAAGACAAGACAGTGCATTGATTCGATTAACCGTCCATTATTTTTTTATTTGAATCAAAAATTAATTTAGCAAAATAAGAATGATTTCATGAGTTGACAGTGAATTAATTCAATTCACCATTCATTGTTTTTTTATTTAAATCAAAAATGAATTCTGCGAAGTAAAAATGATTTGATGAGCTGACAGTGAACCAATTTCATTCACAATGCATTGGTTGTCGCTTTTTATTCTATTCAAGGCGATCCAAAAACAATGATTTGATTCAGCGATTCAGGCAACTTTAGGAATGATTTTGATTAATAAAAGTATTGATATAGTATAATAAACCAAAAGGCTCTCCCTGCTATTTAACTACTTCAGCATTGTTTATTGCAACAAAGCTGCTTCCAATGGAACACAGCCTAAACAGGCTAAACTGAGACGTCTCTGGTGTGGTTGAGCTAAAGTCTAATAAAATGAAATTAAAACCGAACCAGGCAGCTATTTGGTTTATATGTTGCTTTTACTAAAGATCCCTTGAAGAACCGTCTTTTGAGAGTGATATTGTTGCTTGATCAACTAGACACGATGTTATAGTGAAGCAAACAATTTCATCTCTACCAGAAATATGATGCCAAAGTTCTATATTAATGCTTACGTAGTTGACAGACTCTGCTCTTCACAGTATGAAGATCCGTTTCTCAGTGCTGAAGATGGAGCTTCCCTGTTGGAAGAAATAGAAAATAAATACAGCTGCTGAAGAACATCTCCCAAAAGTGTTAACAATGATATGGTTTTACCTTTGAAAGTATTGTGCAAAAGTCAAAGACACCCTTCATTTATTTTATTACAGTAAGTACACTTTTAGTGTCTGGAGCCTCACTGAGAAACCATTAAGACTCAAAGAACCATTTGCATGCACAAAGGGGTCTTTGCACAGCGAAATCGGTTGATGGAGGATGTGTTGTATATGGTTCTATATAGCACCAAAAAAGGGTTCTTCTACTGTTACATTGTCAAGTTTGTATCCAACAGAATGGTGCAAAATAGAACCCTTTTCAAAAAGGTTATGTATAGAACCATATATAACACCTCCATCCATCTGAAGAACAATTTCACCATGCAAAGAACTGTTTAAGCACGCAAATGGTTCTTTGAGTGTTCATGGTGGTTCTTTGCATGGTAAAAGGGTTCTTCAGATTGATGGAGATCGTGTTGTATATGGTTCTCTACAGCACCTAAAAGGGTTGTTTTATTGATACGTTGTCAAGTTTGTATATAATAGAAAAATGATTTTTGGTGCTATAAGAACCCTTTTCAAAAAGATTCTATATAGAACCATATACAACACATTCTCCATCAATCTGAAGAACCATTTCAACATGCAAAGAACCACAATGAACATTTTAAGTATGTAAGTATGTGTATGCTTATGTTGAAATGGTTCTTCAGATTGATGGAGAGTGTGTTGACGCATGCAAATGGTTCTTTGAGTGTTCATGGTTCTACATAGAACCACTGTCTTTACTAAAGAACCCTTGAAAAACCATCTTTTTTTAGGAGTGTGGTAATGAAGTGATGAGCCACTGAATGGTGAATGATGAATGGGTATTTAAAGGAACAGGAACCTGTGGGCGTCCCAGCTGAGCAGAGCGCAGCAGTGGCTGGGGTAGGTGAGCTGAGCTTCCCTCAGGTTCTCCAGGCTCTTCAGGGGAGGCAGCCTCTTCAACGAGAACGCCGAGCGAGCCACCAGCTTCTGAACTGACTGCATTCCGACAGAGGGCAACGTCTCCAGAGCTGTGGAGGACACGTCTCTGCAACACAGCGACAGTGCAGTGAACACAGCTTCTTCATATACAAACGAAGAGAAACTATAAAAGCAGATGATAATTCAGTAAATCAACTCCTGCATAATCAACAGGCTCTACATGAAGGAAACATGCATATTAGGGAGACCACTGTCTCATTTATTTTCCAGGCAAAGCAGTCATTAAGTACAAGTTATTCATTTTCACTGGATATTTCTGAGGAGATGAAACTGATTAAAGGCTACAGAGAAAATGTGTTTCCTAACAACCACCTGGAAGAGCTGGTCGACCCCAACACTGCCCCCATCAGATAAACAGCACTTAAAGCTTTCATCTCTGAGAGAGAGGAGAAAATCAAGCTGATCAGATCTGAAAACATCCACAGGTGTTTCTGTCCATCCTTCCACTGTGAGAAGACGACTCAGCGCTGTGGGTCTGAAAGGATGTGTAGCTGTCAAGAAGAACCTCACTGAGAAAAGGAGACGGACACATCAAACAAAGAAGCTGAACGATGGACTGACCACCCCAGAGTCCAGACCTCAACACCACTGAATGTGTTTGATTACTTCAGAAAATGATCAACCAGCTTCTAAGACTGAACTTTGGAGGTGTGTCTGCAGATTCTTTGAGGAACTGAAAGTGAGTCTCCTGAAAAGAATGGAGGCTGGAATAAAGGGAGAGAGTGACTCACTGACTCACTCAGCTGAGAGTAGAGTTAGCTGCTGAGGCTTTTTGTTAAATATGTGTTGTCTGCTATTTTTCTGATGCTGTAAAATGAATAACTTGTAACTAATAGCTGTTTTGACTGGAAATGAAATAAATGAAGAGTGCTCTCTGACTTTTGCACAGTCAGATTTACTCTTCTGCTGGACAGCACTTACAGTACAGTAGGGCCAGCAGCTCCTCTAAAGGCCTCTCTGTGGATTATTTGCAGGTTTCGGTTGTTCTTCAATATTCTAAGAAAAGGAAAATGATTGTAAGGTAAGCATAACTGCTTATCTGACATGTTCTTAGCAAAGGCACAAATGTAAATTTTAAAAAAGGCAATATTTACAGTATGTCTATTTTTGTCCCGTTGAAGGCATGGCTTTGTATTTCTCTGAAGCCGTTGTTATAAAGGTTCCTAGAAAAGAGAAGAAGAGCAGCAGCGACATCGTTAACACAAATACTCGCTCTAATATTAACTTCAAGTAGATTTACATACTGTTTGATCTGTAATTCTTTGTTTTTAGCCAACATACAGTATCATCATAAAAGACTGGGCTTGTTCTTCTAAACGCTTTAGACTGCTCCTGGAGACCATCTCATCCTGCATAGTGTAGTCCCAAGTTAACTAAGGCTGGGATTTACTACAGCATAAAATCCAGAGATATTCATACTGTCCCAAGCCTAAAGGGCAATTCCACCTTTTTTCAAAATTTCCGCATGATTAAATGGTTAGGATGTAAACAGAGTCGTTCAGAGTGGTTTGGTGTGAAACGCTCTGTTCTAGAGAAACTTACTGAGTCAGAACTGTTCACAGTGGTGGTGATAGGAACCAGACGTCCACCTCTAAAAGCTCCCTCACAGAAAGTTACTACATGAAATGGTTGTAAATACACTATTATTACAAGTAGTAGTCATATTAAATGGTCATGAATACAGTTATTGCATGAAATGACCTGAGGCCTGACACACGTGGTCATTCTCTTGATCTGTTCATATCTTCTTAAACTCTCCTTTAAAGGCTCGTCATATATCATGATCCTCATATGTTTCATATCTAAATGCTCCGTTATCTTCATCACTACTTTCCAAAACCACTGCAGCAGCTTCAGCAGCTGTAAACTCTCTGCACGCCGTTTCACATGAGTCTCCGATGTGGACTGAATGAAGGGTTTCCGGCGTGATGGTCAGTCCTTAGTGATTTCCTGAGTGTCCGTTGGTCAGGTTTACACAGAATGTAGACGGACACACCAATCCACCAGTTCCACACGGTGAGAGGCAGATGACGTGTATCTCAGCCCCTCTTCATAGGCTCATAACTCCGGATGTGAGTCTCGTATGATCTCATGATAAGATGGAATGGAAAGGGCGACTCTACAGATTCAGGAAGTGTTTGAACTGGATTTCTGTGCTGGATCATCACAAAGATACAGACGCAGCTTTTCAGTTTGTTGACGGTTTGACAGACACTATGAGATACTCACATTGTGGTGTCTTCACTTGTCATTCCACTGAAGGCATTCGGTGGGACTGACCGCAAGTGGAGGTTGTCACAGATATCACTAAAACAGAGGCAAACAAAGACAGTAACGCGTTACTATCATTACACTGTCGACCATACAATACATGACTGAATGTTCTGGAACCTTATTTTTCTCCCACTCTCATTTTAGTGTTGTGTAAAAAATATATTCAACACGTATTTATCATATCAATACATTTTTGCAACGTATACAAATAGCAAAAAACATTTGTTTGTTATTATATTTTTTCAATTGTATATAGTTTTAACAAAAGGTCACAGATGTAACTAAATACACATGAGCTGAATGAACAGTACTGACTTTACATTAACCATGTACGTCTGCAGTCAGACTCTCACACACAATGTACTTCACATAAACAAGATATCAGATCATAACTGCATTTTCACAGAGTATCAATACCCACAACACTCGCTTCTGTCCTGTTAAAGGATCATTTGAAGAAGGATTCTGCCATTGTTAAGATGTCAAGCTAGTACACACCCTTTTTGGTGCTATATAGAACAATTTTCAAAAAAGGTTCTATATAGAACCATGTGCAACACATTCTCCATAAATCTGAAGAACCATTTCACCATGCAAAGACCTACTTAAGCATGGTTCTATATAGAATGCATGGTTCTAAACCATTGCCTTTACTAAAGAACCCTTGAAGAACCATTTTAAGAGTGTACATACCTATAAAGATGGTTATATAAGGGTTGTTTAGTAGGAACGCTCAAAGAACCCTTTGCATGATTAAAGGGCTCTTTGCATCATCAAATGGTTCTTCAGATTGATGGAGAATGTGCTGTCGATGCACACTCAAGAAACATGGTTCTTCAAGGGTTCTTTAGTAAAGAAAAGAGTTCTATATAGAACCATGAACTTGTCTTTTTAAGAGTGTGCCGTTTGCCACGAGCTTCACTTGTTTGCCGTCTATTTTTCTGGCTGGGCCAATAAAACCACGTGACTCAGAACTCACAGCATGAACGAAGCTTCGAGAGACGAGATGGACGTCAGGTCAGGGAACGCAGCTATGCCAGTGTTGGAGATGCTCCTGTGGAAATGAGAAGGAGTGGAACGTATCAGAACCCAGATAACACGGTCAACATCAGCAGGATCCCGCCTGTCCTTCAGGATGGTGTCGAACTTAGGCTGGAGTTGTTTGTGTTTAAATGGGGGCTGTGAAGATTAGCAGTGGGTCCTTGGAATAAGAGTTAAGTAGACTTTCGTCTAAACACTTCAGCTAATCACACACGAATCAGGCCAGAGTGAGAAGGAGAGAAGCAGGTCTTCCTTTTCTTGGTTGTTTACACTGAAAAATTTGTCCTGTTTTTCACATCATCTATTCACCGTCCAGTTCAGTACGGATTTTAACTGCCCTCGTCCACTCAGTCTCGTCATTTCCCCTCGAGGGAATCCCTGACACCTCATTAAGGGCTGTTTCTTTACTGCATTAGCTCAAGCGAAGTTTATTAGATGAGCCCTCGGAGGGGCGAGAGATCCAGTGTCGACCTCAGCAGCACAACCTGCTCAGAAATCACTGCAAACCGATATGGAAAAAATATATATTCCAAATGTATTTATCAAATATATTGCAATATATGAAAATGGCCAAAACATGTATGTCTTAAATATCTATTTAAAATGTATTTATTTGTGTTTGTTAGTATATTTTTCAAATGTTTGTGGTATTATTACACAACAGGTAGTTCCGGCCACGCAAGCTGATTGGCTGAGAAGCGTTCTAACTGTGCTGTTATTTCACCATAACATCACAGGTTTTCACCGTTGCAAAGCAACGACTTTGCCAGCTGTAGGAGACGCTCAGGCCATTTGAACGTTTTTACTTCTTACTTTGCCACAAACAGAAAATGGACACTTTTAAGATCACATTTGACCGACAGCCGATTTGGTCAGACTCTGAAGATGAGACGACACTAAATTCCCAAACTGTCACCACTGAGCAGCTTTTCAGTCGGCAGCTGAGACAGAAGAACAGCTGAACAACCTGGAATCAGCCAGAAATGAACCCAACACCATTCGCCAAACTAAATGGGCTGTAAGATGCTTTACAGACTGGCTGGAACAAAACAACATTAATACTGATCTGGCAAAAACTGACAAAACTGAGCTGAACTTGATATTGCAGCAGTTTTATGGCTCAGTCTGATTTGGTCAGACTCTGAGGATCAGACTACACGTTTGGCGAATGGTATTGGGTTCATTTCTGGCTGATTCCCACAACACTCGCTTCTGTCCTGTTAAAGGATCATTTGATCAGATTTAAAATGAAGATACTGGAACACAAATTCATTTCTAAAGGTATCAGACAGTGAAGAGCATCAGACAGGATTCTGGATATTTTCATGCATTTTCAAATGGATTTGATAAACACATTTACAAACATTTATTTTTGTATGGTCCATTTCTATGTGTAATATTTCCCCATGCATTTTAAAATAAATGCATTTTAAAATATATTTGGTTAATATGGCAAAATATTCTGAAATGCATTTTAGTGTTTGGAATGTATTTCAGCATCATGTATTTGTAAAGTATTTCAAATATATAAAAGTATATGTCCATAACATTTTTTTCCATATGGGCGAGTCTGTTTGAATGACTCGTTCCTTGCTAATCACTCCTCCCCTTCTTCTGAGAGTGGCCACTCGTGTAACGCAGATGTGACACATGTCTGGGTGGTGAGTCGAACTCAGGGCCTCAGAATGTTCAGCATTCTTTAGGAAAGTCTCCAGCAGCTGGAATTAGGCAAAAACATTTGCACCCCTGAAATATGACGGAAAGCTTTTTCAGAAGACATAAAGCACTCACAGATATCTCAGCTTGGGAAGGTTACTGAAGGCCCGCTGGCCGATGTGAACCAGGCTCCGCGTGTTCTGGATCGATCTGCAATCAAATCATAGTTGGTGGTTCAACAATGAACTGCATGTCTTTTTATAAAGGAATGTGACACCATACTAGCACACATGATTCACACATGAGGAGCATCGAAATCCACTGCAGAAAAATACACTCTCTCAGTGAGTGAAAACATCTCAACACAGAGAATATATCTAAAATTTCTCATTGTGAGATTTTTGTAAGAATATTATAAGATTATTTAACTAATTTCAGGACATTTTTTTTACTTGTTTTAACTCATTTTGTCTTATGAAAGTGTCTTATTCCACTCGCAGATCATTTTACTTGTTTTTTTAAATTAGCAAAATTATCTTCATTATTTCTCAAAACAAGTTAAAATGATCTGCCAGATAAAACTGCTTAAAAGATGTAAAACTGTCCGGAAGTGCAATAATCTTACAACATCCTGACAACGATCTCAGAAAGAGAAATATTAGATATATTGTCTGATTTAAGTTGTTTTCACTTGCTAAAATATCACTTTTTGCAGTGTATACAGAACCAGGGGCACTCGAAAACCTTTGGCAAGATTACAGGGTTCTTTGCATCATGAAATGGTTCTTCATATTGGTGGAGAATGTGCTTAAGATGGTTCTATATCAAAACTTTTTGAAAAGGGTACTTCAATTCAGAACAAATCAAGCTTGCAATAGTAAAGGAACCCTTTTGGGTGCTATATAGAACCCTTTTGAAGAAGATTCTATATATAGAAACGTATGTAGCACATTTATGCACATTCTCCCTCAAATCAGATCATGATGCAAAGAACCCTGTAATCTTGCAAGAGGTTTTCGAGTGCTTATGGTTCTATATACAGCCATTTTCTTCACTAAAGAAACCTTGAAGAACCAGTTTTTATAAGAGTGTACAATAAAAACACAAATTAATATTGAAAATTTAGTGGTGTGAGGGAGCTTTAGGCCGGTGAGGTCCTGTTAACCGATGTATTCATTGTTAGCCATGATAGCATGTTTTCCTATTGCTAAAAATGTGCTGACTGAATTGTTTACCTTCTTGAAGCAAAATGTCTTTATTAAGGTCAACTTGTGTCTCAGGAGAAATAAACCAGATCTAAATATTGTACAAATTCAGTGATCACTAATTTCCAATTTATTTCTCCTAAAAGCCCCCAAAGAGGAATTCCACCTTTTTCAAAATTTCTGTTTGGTTCACTGTGTGAGACGTAAACAGAGCCGTTCAGAGTGGTTTGGTGTGAAACGCTCCGTTCTAGAGAAACTTACCGAGTCAGAACTGTTCACAGTGGTGGTGATAGGAACCAGACGTCCACCTCTAAAAGCTCCCTCACAGAAAGTTCCTACATGAAATGGTTATGAATTCACTGCCTGATGACTGAGACACTGTTTTATGATAGTTTAGAGAACTTAAACTCCATTCATGGTGGAGGGATACATGCAGGGCGCTGTGAGGCAAAATAGTCCCCAAAGAAAACGTATTATTTCAGATTTTCCACTATTTTCCATCATCAACATTCCATGTAACTCAGAAGACTCGTGTAGGTTCACTTGTGGTTCTAGATAGTAAATAAAATGTCTATATTTATGTTGTATGGCGACCCCTGGTTCCTATGTATGAAATAATAAGTTTTCTTTAGGGACTATTTTGCTTCACTATCCTGAGTGTACCCCTCCATTTTCATAAAACTATCATAAAACAGTGTCTCAGTCATCAGGCAGTGAATTCATAACCATTTCATGTAGTAACTCTCTGTGAGGGAGCTTTTAGAGGTGGACGTCTGGTTCCCATCACCACCACTGTGAACAGTTCTGACTCAGTTTATTTAGAACAGAGCGTTTCACACCAAACCACTCTGAACGACTCTGTTTACATCTTAACTGTTTAATTATGGAAAAATATTTTATGATTCCCCTTTTTATGAGATCAACACAAGCATTTTATTGTAAGAAGGTGATAAATGAGAGAAGCATTTCAGCTTCAGCACTTATAGATCACTGAAAGAGCTCTGAGGTGCAGTAGAGAGTTGTGAAATACAACAATGAAATCTAACACTTTAATCATGTAAATATTATTCAGCTAAGTTCTGAGTTGTTTCTCAGAAGCCGAATTTCAGAAACAGGAGGAAACGGCTTAAGTGCAACTCTGTCTAGAAGATATAAACAGGATTAAGAGGAGATCGCACTTAAAATCTCTCTCTTCTGGGTTGTTTGTAAATCATGTTGAGCGCCCTGCACTTGCTCGCTGTCCCAGCTCCAGGATGTTTCCTGCCCGAGGTCTGACTGACCTCTTGTTCTGCTGTGTGAGTTGTTTTGTGTCTGTTCTGTGTAGATTCGGTCTGATTTCTACATATGAAGACGTAAAAACACGTTGCGGCTGGTCTTTAAGCAGCACTTACATCTCTGAGAGGTTGAGGAGGTTGTTGAAGGCTTGAGTCTCAATGCTCTCCAGAGTGACGCTCTGAGCAATTTCTCTAAGAGAATGAGATAAAAATATTAAACATTTACAGCATTTATATCTGAAATAACATTAAAACCATCTCCTTGTCCATTTCATCAGCTCCACTGACCATATACACCGATCAGGCATAACATTCTGACCACCTCCTTGTTTCTATGCTCCACTTACTATATAGGTGCACTTTGTAGTTCTACAGTTACAGACTGTAGTCCATCTGTTTCTCTGATACTTTGTTAGCCCCCTTTTACCCTGTTCTTCAGTGGTCAGGACCCCCATGGACCCTCACAGAGCAGGTACTATTTGGGTGGTGGATCATTCTCAGCACTGCAGTAACACTGACATGGTGGTGGTGTGTTAGTGTGTGTTGCGCTGGTCTGAGTGGATCAGACACAGCAGTGCTGCTGGAGTTTTTAAACACCTCAGTGTCGCTGCTGGACTGACCAAACAAAAATATCCAGCCAACAGCGTCCCGTGGGCAGCGTCCTGTGACCACTGATGACAGACTAGAGGATGACCAACACAAACTGTGCAGCAGCAGATGAGCTATCGTCTTTGACTTTACATCTACAAGGTGGACTGACAAGGTAGGAGTGTCTAATAGAGTGGACAGTGAGTGGACACAGTGTTTAAAAACTCCAGCAGCACTGCTGTGTCTGATCCACTCGCTCCAGTGCAACACATCTGCACTGTTTTGTGACCGGTCACACATCTGCCGTTGGGGCTTTAGCACCTTATTTTAGACCAAAAAAATCACAAAAAAGAGAAGAACAGAGCCGTACAAACATACATGGATGTTTCTACTGAACTGGTTTAGAGTCAGAAACACATTCAGGACTTTTAAGTGATCTTGGACTTTAGGCTAAACTTTGAGTGACTCTAAACCTTAATTATGTTTATTTTACTAAAACTAATAATTAAACATTTAATTTAGTCTCTACCAAAACAATCATAACACCAAACTTTACTGAATGTCTCAGTAGTGACTGTTTCAGTAGTGACAATTTCAATTTTAGCTCATTTTGAGCTCAAAAACTCAGCAGTTCATGACCAGCAAACACAGCTTTGAACAGCTGTTCACACAGAAAATCATCATATTTTACATTAAAACACTAAAAAGTGCTGAACTGCAGAAAATATGATGATTCTTAATGTTCCACACAGATTTTCAGACTCTGGGACTCATTTACTTCAAAACAATGGGATCTAACTGCTCACCATGTGGCCATGAGGGATGCAGCCTCACTTCCTGTGCTAAAATCCAGGGGAGTGGCTAAAATAAGGCTCCGCCTACAGACTATAAGTCTGTATTTCGGTAGTGACATGAACACATGGGACAGTGTTTTTCGAATAAAGTATTTATGTAAAAAATTAAACTCATAATAAATCTAAATCTTTTAGCTTCACTTTAAAATAAATCAAAACGATCATTTTAAAAACAACATTGAAAAAAATGCAAAAAAAGAGCAAGAATTATTTTCCCAAGTGTAAATTTAGGGGTCTGGGCAGGGGTCAGCAACATGTGGCTCTTTTACTGCCCTGTTGTGGCTCCACAGCTGAAGCTGATTAGTAGGTAAAAATAAAATAATCCTCCTTTACAGTAAAATAAAGCTCTGCTGATCGTTCAACACAGTTTAACAATAAATGGTCTTAAACTCTGGAGTTAATGTAGAACTGCTGATTCACCCTTTAACCCTGAAGATCAGCGCAGACTGCTGGTCACCATAGCAACACAGACAACAGTCTCTCCTAGCTAGTAGCTAACGAAACGGAAAAGAGAGAGATTTAAGACGAACATCGATAATTTGGAGATGAATGGACTTATTAGTGTTTATAATCACTCCAGCTGGTTTCCTGATACGTTTAATCTGCAACGAGAAACTGACAAACACTAAAAAGTCACAAAGCTGAAGTCAGATATTCTCCAGCTTCTTGTTCGAATTCTCCCGTTCCACCTTAAATGGTGAGTCAGTTACATTGTGGTGCCTCAGGCACCATTTTAGGTGAAATGGGAAAATTCGAACAAGGAGCTGCTGAATGAGAAGCGACTTCAGCCTCGTAAAAAGTCGAACATTGAGAGACATTTTACAGAAACTGTTCTACTTTTGTGGAAAAGTTTCCTGCTGGAGATGAGAGAAAAGCGGCTATAGCTGAGCTAAAGCTTAAAGCAGAGCAAAGTAAGTCTGAGTTTGTGTTTATATTCTTCAGTCTATACTAGAACATCAGCACATACTGAGACATATTTACATCCAAGATGGTAAAATGGACATTAAATGTTGTGGCTCCCAAGTTGGTTTGATTTTTGTTGAAAAGACCAAATGGCTCTTAAGATTTGGGTTGCGACCCCTGGGTTAGGGTTTGGGACAGACACCTCCCAATAGAAAATGCCCTATAAAGGATCTGAATACCTCACTGTTTATTTATTTATTTATTTATTTTTACTGTGGGAGTGCAG
This sequence comes from Colossoma macropomum, assembly GCF_904425465.1. Taxonomy (NCBI): domain Eukaryota; kingdom Metazoa; phylum Chordata; class Actinopteri; order Characiformes; family Serrasalmidae; genus Colossoma; species Colossoma macropomum. Next base: position 1,661,252 of record NW_023494791.1, read on the forward strand.
TTTGAGCTTTTTCGGTAAAACGCTCCATTACGGTTTTTCCAAAAGGCTCTGAGACGTCAGCAGCTGTGCACTCAGACAGAGCTCTTTGATTTATTAGCCGTAAAGTGGACGGTCTTGGCTCAGCACCGTCCTTCAAAATGTATCACTGACATTGACAAATTTTGTTGGCTGACCTTCAGAATCTACACTGGCTTAAAAACAGTTTGAGGCATAATTTAAAGTGTAACATCAGTCTTTAACAGATGGCTCTGCAGGTGTGACAGCATTCCAGATGTTGAGATTGTTATATGTGTTTTATTAGCGTGTATTCATGTATTTTTGTTGCATTAAGAGTAGCTGTAAAGTAGCTGCTAACTGTAAATTCTCTTTAGAGGGAAATTACAAGCAAGTTTCGAGTAAAATTCTAGTATTATTTATTTATTTTAATTATCTTTTATAATCAATTAACTTGACTGCTTTTTATATTAGTTTGCCTATTTATCCTTTTATGATGAAATTGGTTTATTATCTTGGCTTTATTTTATATTTCTCCTTCTTAATCAAATCTTAATTGGTTTCTTAACTCTTTCGTCACTTATCTCAGCTGTTTTTTCTGTTTATTTGTTTATGTAGTTCTGGTCCTTTTAGTTTAACCTGATTAAACTCCATTTTAATTTGTTTTTCAATCACTTTAATGTTGTAAATGCTCAGCTTCATTGAAAATGAGGGTCACTCTCAGTGTGTTTCTGAATGAAAATAAAGGTTGATTGATTGATCGATTGATTCATTGAAGAAATCTGAGAATACAGGTGGAAAATGGTGATGAAAGACAGGCCCAGCATTAAGCACTATCTATGTTTTTATCAGGGAGCTGTTTAACATGTGCAAAAACTTGAACATACACTCTTTGCTGGGATACGTCCAGCCAGCAAACCACCTGCATGAACACTGGAGCCGTACAGAGTCTCAAAATTTAGAAAATGTGCACTGGACTAATGTGTTTCACTGGGTTAAAGGACAGAAATGTCAAAATATTTGTGCTCCGGTGATTTATCTGATCAGAGGGGATGGTTTGGCAACCTTAACACACCATTTCTTCACTCTTGTCTCCAAAATAGCATCGAAGCACAGAACAAACAGTGTTCCATCTCAAACACGCTGTAAAAGAATATCATCTTTTCAGTAAATGTTCATGTTCCCTGTCAGAGTCTAACGGTCTCACTTATTTTCATGTTGGAAGCTCCAGTTAATCCCCTAAAATCCAGACTTATTACACACTGAGGCTTATTATTCAGTATCTACAGGGACTTCGACATAAACCGAGCTATTCTTAGGTTATAGAAGTGAGCAATAAAACTTTGGGCCTGGACTTTTAGAGGGTTAAATATAGAAATGAAGTCTGCGGTTAAAGTGATGTGAACTCAGAACAAAGATAATTAATTAATTAATGATAACAACTGTTTTGTCTTGAGATCACAAGATAATTAACTCATGATGATAACAGCTTTGCTATCTTGAGATCACAAGATAATTAACTCATGATAACAGCTTTGCTATATTGAGATCACAAGAAAAATGAACTTGTGATGATAACAACTTTGTTATCTTGAGATCACAAGATAATTGACTCGTGATAACAGCTTTGCTATCTTGAGATCACAAGATAATGAACTTGTGATGATAACAACTTTGTTATCTTGAGATCACAAGATAATGAACTCGTGATAACAGCTTTGCTATCTTGAAATCACAAGATAATGAACTTGTGATGATAACAACTTTGTTATCTTGAGATCACAAGATAATGAACTCGTGATAACAGCTTTGCTATCTTGAAATCACAAGATAATGAACTTGTGATGATAACAACTTTGTTATCTTGAGATCACAAGATAATGAACTCGTGATAACAGCTTTGCTATCTTGAAATCACAAGATAATGAACTTGTGATGATAACAACTTTGTTATCTTGAGATCACAAGATAATGAACTTGTGATAACAGCTTTGCTATTTTGAGATCATAAGATAATTGACTTGTGATAACAGCTTTGCTATCTTGAGATCACAAGATAATGAACTTGTGGTAATAACAACTTTGTTATCTTGAGATCATAAGATAATGAACTTGTGATGATAACTTTGCTATCTTGAGATCAGAAGATAATTAACTCGTAATAACAGCTTTGCTATCTTGAGATCACAAGATAATTAAGTCTTGATCTCAAGGTAACAACTTTGTTATGTTGATATTACAAGATAGTTAAGTTGTGATCTCATGATAACAAAACAGAAATTTATAACTACCTCATGGCCTCTCTGGACTCGTGTAAAAACAAGCACACATGAGGCTTAGGTCAAAGGTTATTATTATTATTATTATTATTATTATTATTATTATTATCTTCTTACATCTTCTAAGCCGCTTATCCTTCTGGGCTGCAGGGGGAGCTGGAGCCTATCCCAGCAGTCACTGGATGGAAGGCAGGATATACCCTGGACAAGTCGCCAGTCCATCACAGGGCAATTATTATTATTGTTATTATTATTATTATTATTATTATTATTATTATTATTGTATTAGTAGTTGCAATCCTCAAAATCAGGGTTAGGGCACCCCTAAATTCTGCATCCCTGCTGGAGTTCACTCACTATCGGGAGTTTCAGTGTTGTGGCGTTGAGAACACAAAGAGTGACAGATACTCACATTCTCTTCACACCCTTCAGTCCGTCAAAGCTGAGACTGAGAATGCTCTTCAAGTGGATGTAGTTCAGAACACTGAAATAAAAACACACAAAGTTAGACAGAAATGTTCTACAACGAGCAAGAACTGAGGATGGTTGCATTACAGGCCAGCAGAGATTACAGGAGAAGATCCAGAGTTCAGTAAAGTCTTAACAGTACTAAAAACACCTAACAAACACCATTATCCTCTAAAAGATCTAAAAACACCACTAACCTCTAAAAAAACACATAAAAACACCAATATCCTTTGGAAAAAAACACTATTAACCTCTAAAAACACATAAAAACACCAATATCCTCTGAAAAAACACCACTAACCTCTAAAAACACCCAAAAATCACCATTAACCTTTAAAAACACCTAGAAACACCAATATCCTCTGAAAAAAGCACTATTAACCTCTAAAAAACACACATAAAAACACAAATATTCTCTGAAAAAAATAAAAAAATACCATTAACCTCTAAAAAAACTCATAAAACACAAATATTCTCTGAAAAAAATAAAAAAATACCATTAACCTCTAAAAAACACGTAAAAACACCAATATCCTCTGGAAAAAAATATAAAAAAAATACCATTAACCTCTAAAAAACACATAAAAACACCATTAAACTCTAAAAATAAAATACTCATAAAACACAAATATTCTCTGAAAAAAATTAAAAAACACCACTATCCTCTAAACAACCCCTAAAAACCCCTAAAGACACCTAAAAACACCACTAACCTCCCCTTTTCTGCAGTACACCTTAAGGCTACATGCTCTATCTGCAGAAGAAGCCCAGAGGCTGGCAATGACTTCAAAGGTAGCGCCTGTGAATCTGTTTGTAATTTGAGAACCCAGACACAGTGTTGTGGTGCACCATTGTCACCATGTGTAGTGGGACATGATGTCACCAGTAATGTGAGGCTACGTGCAGGAAAGAAGGTCTGGATTCAACTTCAAGTAGTCTCTCACACACATCGCAGTAAATTCAAGTGCTCTCAGTCATTTATTAGGAGTGGATCAGCCAGTAAAGACATTGACACTGACATATTTACAGGTTTAAAAACAAAATTGGCTCTTTTAGTGACTCTATTAGCTGCTCAGCTAATATCAGGCAGTCACTCCTGCTCACAACCTGATGCACATAAATATGTCTGGAAGCCAAACAGACGACACACTGTGGCTTCCTTGAGCTGACTCAACTCGTGCAAAACCCCTATGGTCTGGCTTTATACTCTAAGCACACCGCCTCCTTGCTCCCAATTGAGGCTGGGATATACCAACACAGATTACAGGGGTAACAGTACACCACTGGATTACCATCAACCATTAATATATGCATAGTGCTGCTGATGGAACAAACCTTTGTATCTCCAAAACGATAACTTTACAGGAGAAGGAAAAAACATACTGTACTTTTAATGTAAGTCAATGGAACCAGACGTTTTTCCAAGTACTTCTGGGTCATTACTTTTGGTCCAATCATCATGAAATTTAAACATGTTATAAAGGACAACAGGCACTTTCAAATCACCTCAAAAACTGAAAAATGGCAAAAATGGAGATACGAGGTTCTGTTCAGACAAGATTTTTGTCGTCGACAATATTTATGTGGCCATTTCTCAGTGACCGGTAAGTACATTCACATGCACATTTAGCTACAGCTTTAATTTACTCGTTCTTGTCCCTCTCCAGGTTTACTCCCCTCTCCAGGATAGCTGTGACGTCTCCCGGCTCCTATAAGAGGACAGAGGCCCCTGTGCCACCATTTCCATGGAGTCAAGGTAAGTGTACATATTTACTCATCTTAGTGTCTCTCTCCTCTGAGGTGTAATGTCCTAAAGGCTTGGTGGTGCCCTGGCCACTAAAATCATCACACAGTTTTTGAAAATTTGGGGAAAATGTCTTAAAGGCCTTCAGGCTTCTGTAATTGGTTGCACAAAAAACATCCCACCAGTCTGACCTATTTCTGACATCTATTTCTTCTACACTGACCAGTGAATCCACGCCAGCCATATTCCATTCAGGACAACACCAGCAGGAAGACAAATAAACAGTTTCACCAGCTTCCTTCCTCACAAATTGTTTTATATAAAATGTTCGATCAGCGTCAAGGAAATGTGCTTCAACAAACAGTCAGCCGTCTCGATTTCATCCGACAAGGTCTCCAATCTCAACAAAATGCCTGTGGTGAGAGAAAAAGCTCTTCGAATTTCACTGCCAAACACTCATCACAGATCAAGTTTTTGCCAATATTGCTTTTAAGGCTTAAGCTGAAAAAACAAAGACCTTAAAATTCTGTGCCCTGATTGGTGCTCTTACTTTGCGCTTCTTTCGTTTTGACATGTTATGTTTGAATACACACATAAACCAAAAGGAACGACAGATTTTGCATAATATAGTGGAGTGAAAGTAAAAAGTTGCCCAAACTGGAATCAGTAAAAGTACTTAACTACAGTGATGAACTACATTTACTTAGTTACTGTCCACCACTGGCCCACCCACACTAAAGTTTTGACAACTGTTTTCTGAGTGAAACACGGTTAGGGATGCACCGATACCAATTTTCCCTTCCAATACCGATAACTGATCCATAAGTATCTGTCGATACCGAGTACCAGGACCAGTACTATACATACAATGGTCCATCATATATACTTCTTTTACCAAAAGCAAATATTTGAGAAGTGAAACTGAATGAATAAACGTCCACTTTTCTGTCTCTCCATAGGAGTCACTGGTGTTACTGATCCTCATTGGTGTTACACGTAATAAAGGGACACCAGAGACATTTTTAATGAAAATTGTTATGGCTGTTACAGAGCATCAAACCACATGTTGTCAATCATGGAATATCCACTAAAATATGGAATTTAATCCATTTGTGTTCTATTTTTTCACAGTTACCTCAGAATAAAGTCGGTCACACCAGTGACTTCAGCTAAAAGCTTCATATGAAATCATGAGCTAAATGAGAAAATCTCTGATAACTGAAAGACACAGTGGACTTACCATGAGCTTTTCTTCATAGATCCTCAGAAAACAGGGAAAAGGAAGTCGAGTGATGTCATCAGTGTGACTTTTATTTCAAAATAAGAGATTTTTAGTTATGCAGTAACACCAGTGACACGACTCCTGGGGACAACAACTTTCATTAAATATTTTTTAATATTTATTTGGCATTTGTTTTCTTTATGTCATTTAATTAATATATTCCATAGTCATGTATAGATTATTGTAGTTAAAATAGCAGATTTAAAATAGTAAAATTGTTTATTTCTTCATACACATGACTGTGGGGACGAGCTCTTCTGTGGTGCTTGGAATTCTATATGATTGATTTAAAAACCAATATTGCTAAATTGAGGCTCAAGAAGGTGGAATTCTTAAAATAACATTGTTTTACTTTAAAATATAAATAAATTATAACCATAACATGTTTTTTAAGTGTAATATATCTGTAAATGCTAGGGACAGAAAAATACATTTGCATAGAATGACATAGCATAACATTGTGACCTCCTCCTTGTTTCTACACTCATTGTCCATTTTATCAGCTCCACTTACTATATAGGTGCACTTTGTAGTTCTACAGTTACAGACTGTAGTCCATCTGGTGGTGGTGTGTTAGTGTGCTGGTGGGAGTGGATCAGACACAGCAGTTATGCCTGATCGGTGTGTATATATATATATATACATATATATATATATATATATATATATATATATATATATATATATATATATGTTTCCTTCTTTGCCAAGTTGTCACAGTATATACAGGGTTGGGCAAAATACTTTGAAAAAGCAGTGATAGCTGAATAAACCAAATACACTATTTAAAAAGTCCCACTTCTTCCATTTCAATACATTAAAAAATAACCTATTTAGAATATATTTAGAATACATATTGATAAGACACATGGAAAAAAACTGTAATTTTTTTTCCTTAATTCATGCTGTTCCTCATATTTACTGTTTGGCAGTTTTCTTCACATAATTTTTCTGTTATTATGTTTCATGGAAAACTTGGTTATTACTTAAATTAAGTTCTAAAATTCTTAACTTTTTTTCTTTTCTCTCTCACCACCTGCTACAGCCCACAATCCCCTGAGCAGGAGTCCAGCACAACACTGATGCTAAACTTTTCACTCACAAACACGTTCACTACTGAGAAGATTATCAAATTATCGAAGTTTTGCTCTCAGTGAGTCGTACTGCACCCTAAACCACATCTACAAGAGTGCAGAATTAAGGTGGGGTCTAAATGGTTAATAAAAGACGAATACTGAGTACCAACACAGCCAGCGAATACTTGAGTATTCACATTACTCAGGCCAGATGTGGAATCAGACAGTAAATTTGACGTATTTTGCTTAGAGTGCTCCTTAAAGTGTGGCATTGATTGGCCTGATGGCCTTGACTGACTCCAGCTCTTATCAAGGCTCAAGGTTTTGTGTGTATCAGAGAGAGGAAATGATCTAAAGCCCTCGAGGACGTTAAGCACACCCGGGCCGCGCTCTCGCCAGCCGCTACCTCTTCTGTTCTCCGCTAACAAGCCTGATCCCGAGACCAGCCGGTGAAAGCTTTCCGTTCTTGGCAAAACAACTTGACCTGACTCCTCCAGATACTTTTCACACACATCCACAGCCCCCCTAATAGCCCTCCACAGAGAAGGAGAAGGTGTTGTGTACTATAAGAGGCTGATATGTGGCCCTCTGAAAAGGAAGCGGAGGCCAGAAATAGAGTGCATGGCTAGCAAAGCTAGGGTCAAAAGGATGGCAGGTGCTGGACGAGGAACAATGGAGCAATGGCCTTCAGTTATGAGGAAGATGATGGATGGATGGATGGATGGACAGATAAATAGATAGATAGATAGATAGATAGATAGATAGATAGATAGACAGACAGACAGGTAGACAGATAGATAGATAGATAGATAGATAGATAGATAGATAGATAGATAGATAGACAGACAGACAGACAGATAGACAGACACACAGGTAGACACATACATACATACATACATACATAGATAGATAGATAGATAGATAGATAGACAGACAGACAGACAGACAAACAGACAGGTAGATAGATAGATAGATAGATAGATAGATAGATAGACAGACAGACAGACAGACAGGTAGATAGATAGATAGATAGATAGATAGATAGATAGATAGATAGATACATACATACATAGATAGACAGATAGACAGACAGGTAGATACATACATACATACATAGACAGACAGACAGACAGATAGATAGATAGATAGATACATACATAGATAGATAGACAGATAGACAGACAGACAGACAGACAGACAGACAGGTAGACACATACATACATACATAGACAGACAGACAGACAGACAGACAGACAGGTAGACAGATAGATAGATAGATAGATAGATAGATACTTTATTGATCCCAAAGGAAATTTAGCAGCCGGTATCAGTCACACAACACAGCACAGTTATAATAATAAGGGTGGTACAATATGAAAAGAAGAATGTACACAAAAAAATCTACAACTACAAATATACAAAAATATGCAATAAGATCTATCCTGAGATAAAAAGGCAGTGCAGTAATGATGTACAAGGAGGCACAGGTAACAGCAGATAATGACAATACTGAATAAATATGTGCAGATACTGATACTGAAATAAGGTGTCCAGGTGTGGAGTGTCCAGATGTGCAAGATGTGTGATAAGATGTGCAGAAGTGCAATATGTACAGTGAGGTATCCATATGTGCAGACAGATAAAATAAACTTATGATTTAGCAAAACGTATTTTGCACAACTCTGTGCAAAATAAACGCTGTAATAGCTACAAGAAAACCATCTGTAAGAGGACATCTTCCCAGAACTGAGTGGCTGAATAAAAACAGTCTCATTTCTAGACTGCTGGTTATACTGAGGCTCACTCAAGGTGCAAAATGCATCTTGAGGACCCCCTAATTATCCTTTTGGACCCCCCTCAAAATTCTGTAGGGTCCCTGAAAATAAACTTGTTGTAACTCTCTGCTGTCACTGTTTATCTGATCTGTCACAATCAGCTTCTGTCTTTGGTGTTCTTAACTAACTAGAGCTGCAGCACTGCTCTGCCTCAGGGTGGCACTGTAGCAGACTGGTTCACCCAGTTGGTCCTTCATAGTCTAGAAACTGTAACTCTGCCCGGATTCCTCTGAAAAACTTTACAATGAGCTGCAGCAGATGCACAGAGTCACTTTAAATTAAAGGAGAATTCCACCCATTTTTCAAAATGTCTGCATAAGTCAATCATTAAGATGTAAACAGAGTGGTTCAGAGTGGTTTGGTGTGGTTCTGGAAAAACTTACCGAGTCAGAATTGTTCACAGTGGTGGTGATAGGAACCAGACGTCCACCTCTAAAAGCTCCCTCACAGAAAGTTCCTACATGAAATGGTTATGAATTCACTGCCTGATGACTGAGACACTGTTTTATGATAGTTTGGAGAACTTAAACTCCATTCATGGTGGAGGGATACATGCGGGGCACTGTGAGGCAAAATAGTCCCCAACGAAAACTTATTATTTCAGATATTCCACTATTTTCCCATCATCAACATTCCATATAAACTCAGAAGACGTGTAGGTTCACTGGTGGTTTTGTAATAGTATCTTGTCAAGAAAAATTATTTTAAATCTAGTAAATATAAATAATATTTCTCCTGTTGAGATTGTTGTAAACTTTAAGATTATTTAACTTATTTCCAGACATTTTTTTACTTGTTTTAAGTAATTATATTAAGTAAATCTCACTATATTGGCAGATAATGTTTTAGGAAATGTGCTTGAAACAAGCTCCAGTTTTGAGAAGATTTTGGTCTAAAACGCATTTTTAAACTCCATTCATGGTGGAGGGATACATAATATGCAGGGTGTTGTGAAGCAAAATAGTCCCCAAAGAAAACTTATTATTTCAGATTTTCCACTATTTTCCATCATCAACATTCCATATAAACTCAGAAGACTCGTGTAGGTTCTCTGGTGGTTCTGGATAGTAAATAAAATGTCTATATTTGTGTTGTAGTCATGGCGACCCCTGGTTCCTATCACCACCACTGTAAAGACATCTGAACCATTTCACACCAAACCACTCCGAATCTCTCTGTTTACATCTCACACACATGCTTCAAGTTTGTCTTGTAACTAAATCTGATGTTGTCTAACTCAGGCCTTTGTCTGGAACCTCAAGTAACACTAGTGAGGATATAAACAATCACACAGCTATCCCAGGTAGACGATGCTCACTAGCTTAAAGCCCGTATTTTTACATGGCACCTGCATGAGAGATGTTACCGAAATATGAGCGTGATTCTATGACTCTGTCCGCCAAACACAGTAAATCTGATGTTAATACCTACATAAACAAGCAGCACAAGGCATTTCTAACAGACTGAGCTGATCTACCTGTATCATTAATCCAATATCATTACTAGGGGCAGTTGTGGGCTGGAGGTTAGGGAACCAGCCCTGTGGCCAGAAGGTTGCCGGTTTGATCCCCAGAGCTGACAAGAGGTGACTTAAGTGCTTTCAGCAAGGCATCTAACCCCCAGCTGCTCCCCAGGTGCCATGGATAGGGCTGCCCACAGCTCTGGGCAAGTGTGCTCACTGCCCCCTAGTGTGTGTATTAACTTCCATAATAAGTTTTTTCCATAAAAATGTTTTTCCTTCTCCTGAAAAGGTTTTGTTCTGACAGCAACGATATGCTTTGGCAACACTGTACTTGAGACCATCCTGCCAATCATTTGCATTGATAAACTGAAGATTAAAGGCTCTAAGAGCTCAGAACTGTTAGTTTTTCATTACTGAATATGGTCGTTTGTTGCATTTTGATGTTTCTTGCTGCAGAACCAGACGAACAATGAAACGTCATTCACTGTTTAAAATCCATCAGCTGAAATCGGCCTGTGTTGGAGCTCTATTGTGAGCAGTCTGTCTGTGTTGTTCCTCTCAGTGCAGGAGTGAAAGAGAGAAATGCAGATTCTTTGAAGGGAGTGATGGACTGATCCTGTCCTGAAGCTCAGAGTACAGGACTGGCACTGCGCGTGAAGGTTCCTTCAGATCTAATGAGATTTCATTCTGTGCCTCGCGCTTCTTCAGTAGATAAACACGGACACGCTTTTCTGTTACTGTGAGGTTCTTCAGATCTGCCTCCACATTTATTTCATGTTAAATATCCTCTCAGATCAAAACGGTGGTGTTTAATTCGACGTACAGTGTCTGCACAGCAGACAGTAACATACTAACTGAATATTAATGACACCCTTTAAATAGACGCTTCTTCAGGGGTTCTTTAGTAAAGGCGATGGATCTATTCAGAACTATAGAACCTTTTCATGCTTAAATGATGAAATGGTTCTTCAGACTGATGGAGTACATGGTTCTATATAGAATCTTTCTGAAAATGGTTCTGTAAAGCACCAAAATGTGTTCTTTTATTGTTACAAGCTTGACGTTGTAACAAAAGAAGTACCCTATTTGGTGCTATATAGAACCCTTTTCAAGAAGGTTCTATATAGATCAATCAATAGCACATTCTCCATCAATCCTTTAATCATGCAAAGCGTTCTTTGAGTGTTTCATGGTTCTATATAGAACCATTTTCTTTTTAGGAGTGTATATAGTGGTAAACAGAACCGTTTGCGTGGTTTAATAGTTCTTTGCCTCATAAAATGTTTTTTTCCAGATTTTAGAAAGTGTTGTGTATGGTTCTATATAGCACCCAAAAGGGTTCTGCTGCTGTTACGATGTCAAGCTTGAATATAAAAGAAGAACCCTTTTGGTGCTATACAGACCCATTTTCAAAAAGCTTCTATATAGAATCATCTATGGCACATTCTCCATCAATCTGAAGAACGCTTTCACAATGCATACAAACCATTTAATCACGCAAAGGGTTCTTTGAGTGCTCATGGTTCTGTATAGAATCATTTTCTATACAGCAGCACTGCTGTGTCTGATCCACTCAGACCAGCACAACACACACTAACACACCACCACCACATCAGTGTTACTGCAGTGCTGAGAATGATCCACCACCCAAATAGTACCTGCTCTGTGAGGGTCCATAGGGGTCCTGACCACTGAAGAACAGGGTAAAAGGGGGCTAACAAAGTATCAGAGAAACAGATGGACTACAGTCTGTAACTGTAGAACTACAAAGTGACCCTATATAGTAAGTGGAGCTGATAAAATGGACAATGAGCGTAGAAACAAGGAGGTGGTCAGAATGTTATGCCAGATTGGTGTACATTTCTATATTTTCTATATAAATTTATATTTCAAAGATTGTCCAACAGACATGTTCTCTCCGGTTCCTTTTGCTAGTGAATAATGAGAGATTTGAACATGTGGCTGTTTATCAGGACTTTAGCACGGCCAACACAAGTCTTGGGAAATTAAAAAAAGGACACCTTGTTGAACAGCAGGGGGCGCAGTTACAATCTTTTTCTAACTTCCAGTTCATCACACTTCAGCTTAGTTTTGCCATTTTTTTGCAACAGTAGCTGTGTGGTTAACATCAACAGCCAAACATATTAATGTGTCAGCTGTGCATGCATTACTGATCACTTGGTACCAGATTAAGTGCAATTTTCTGACCTGAGATAAGATACTGTGGTGTCGGAGCACAACTGTGTGTTTGATTCTGTAAACGGGTCGAAATGCTTCTGGTTCTGAGGTGGATTTTTGCTCTGTGGGTGGGGCTGGATATGTGTATGTAGGCTGGGGGGCTTCTGGGAAAAAGAAGGCTAGTAATAGAAGAACGGCAGTGAGTCTTGTTGTTTTGTTTAGAGTACCTAATACGCTAAAGTTGGCAACACTGCCATGGAAATGTGACCTTTCTCCACTTTTTACCCCTTAGAAATAAACAGGCTGTTTTTGTTATTGTGCTTTTATGACTCACATGTGTAAATGAGCTCTGTCCTGATTGGCTGGCCTTTGTTGTGCCTTATTCAAATAACAGGTTGAAACCCTCCCTACAACTTCAGTGTGAGTGGGCGGAGCTAAACTGTAGGCAAAACAGGTGGATGTATGTAAATGTATTTTTTTGTGACATCATAAAAATGCTGAAAATTCAAAAGAAGCTTTTTGTGCAGCTAATTTCTGTATAGGTGCCATAAGGACTGATAAGGGAATAGTATGTTTTGAAACTTACTACATTAAACTGTTTTATTTCCAGCAATTGAGGCAAATTCAGTTTTTCATGATATGGGCCCTTTAAATTACACGTTTACTTCTGTAATATGAGTTTGGTGAAAATCTTGACCTTAACTGACAACTAAAGTTCAGCACAGTAGCAGTAACACTAACCAATCAGTGCTTAGTAGCAGTAATACTGACCAATCAGCACTCAGTAGCAGTAATACTAACCAATCAGCACTCAGTAGTGGTAATGCTAACCAATCAGCGCTCAGTAGCAGTAATGCTGACCAATCAGCACTAAGTAGCAGTAACGCTAACCAATCAGAACTCAGTAGCAGTAATACTAACTAATCAGCGCTCAGTAGCAGTAATACTAACCAATCAGAAATCAGTAGCAGTACTACTAACCAATCAGCACTCAGTAGCAGTAATACTAACCAATCAGAACTCAGTAGCAGTAATACTAACCAATCAGCGCTCAGTAGCTTTAATACTAACCAATCAGCATGCAGTAGTGGTAATGCTAACCAATCAGCGCTCAGTAGCAGTAATACTAACCAATCAGAACTCAGTAGCAGTAATACTGACCAATCAGCACTCAGTAGCTTTAATACTAACCAATCAGCACTCAGTAGCTTTAATACTAACCAATCAGCGCTCAGTAGCTTTAATACTAACCAATCAGCACTCAGTAGCAGTAATGCTAACTAATCAGCACTCAGTAGCAGTAATGCTAACCAATCAGAACTCAGTAGCAGTAATACTAACCAATCAGCACTCAGTAGCTTTAATACAAACCAATCAGCACTCAGTAGCTTTAATACTAACCAATTAGTGCTTAGTAGCAGTAATGCTAACCAATCAGCACTCAGTAGTGATAATGCTAACCAATGAGCACTCAGTAGTGGTAATACTAACCAATCAGCACTCAGTAGCGGTAACGATAACCAATCAGCGCTCAGTAGCAGTAATGCTAATCAATCAACACTCAGTAGCAGTAATGCTAACCAATGAGCACTCAGTAGCGGTAATGATAACCAATCAGCACTCAGTAGCAGTAATGCTAATCAATCAGCACTCAGTAGCAGTAATGCTAATCAATCAACACTCAGTAGCAGCAATGCTGACCAATCAGCACTCAGTAGCAGTAATGCTAACCAATCAGCACTCAGTAGCGGTAATGCTAACCAATGAGCACTCAGTAGCGGTAATGATAACCAATCAGCACTCAGTAGCAGTAATGCTAATCAATCAGCACTCAGTAGCAGTAATGCTAATCAATCAGCACTCAGTAGCAGTAATACTAATCAATCAGCACTCAGTAGTGGTAATACTAACCAATCAGCACTCAGTAGTGGTAATACTAACCAATCATTATTTTTATACAACACTACAGGTTCCATTTTGTCTGTTCCAACTCATTAAATCTCAGATAAACAAACTATCACGGTGTGTTTGTGTACTTTCCAAAACTAAAGGAAGTAAAGAAGTGTTTAGAAACTATTTTAACTTTGCTTTTAGCTGTTAAGTCCATTTCACCCCTGTTCATTTAGGACTCACTCATGGGCGCCCTCTAGTGTTTTGCAGTCATGTTTTTGCTGCAGGTCTGTAATCACTGAAACAGGTTCCACTGGACTTTTTTGGAACAGGAGCAATGGGTATATTTTTAAAACATAACGGGATCCTACATGTTTTCAGTGACCGATTAAAAAGACATTATTAGAAAGTGAGTCATCACAGAGCTTTAGGGTGGCTGGAAAGACCTCAGGTGCAGGTCAGATCCAGCTGCCTTCCTGCAGTCCGGCTTCAAGAGCAAAAACTTAACTTCATATTCCTCAATAGCAAAAGGTGATACAGAGACGGGCACTGATTGTGCATTAATTTGCCACGGTACTCGTAGATCAAATCTGCAATAAAAATCCTTAAGCTGTAAAGAAAGTTGTTCAGGGTGGTTTGGTGTGAAAAGCTCCGTCCTAGAGAAAACTATTTTCACAGTGGTGGTGATAGGAACCAGACGTCCACCTCTAAAAGCTCCCTCACAGAAACTTCCTGCATGAGATGATTATGAATTCACTGCCTGATGACTGAGACACTGTTTTATGATGGTTTTGGCCTAAAATATATTTTTAAACTATTAATCTATTCATGGTGGAGGGATACATGCAGGGCGCTGTGAGGCAAAATAGGAAAAATTATCTCAGATTTTCCTCTATTTTCCATCATCAACATTCCATATAAACTCAGAAGACTCGTGTAGGTTCACTGGTGGTTCTGGATAGTAAATAAAATGTCTATATTTGTGTTGTAGTCATGGCGACCCCTGGTTCCTATCACCACCACTGTAAAGACATCTGAACCATTTCACACCAAACCACTCTGAATCACTCTGTTTACATCTCACACACTGAATTATGAGGAGAATTTTGAAAAAAAGGATGGAGCTCCCCTTTAATCTCATACTTTGCTGCCTATGGAAGCATTGGAAAAAAAGACATTGCTCAGCTGCTCATTATTGTGAGATACTAAGTCATAATTATGGAAAACGTCATTATTATGACTGACTACGTGGCTATATTTTCCTCAGTGGTGGAAACAGGCTTCCATGCATGCTGCACAGCTTATGATGACTTTTACTTTGTACAGGAGCCTAAAAGGAGCCTAAATATCCTGGTGGTGGGAGTTCAGCACTTACAGTCTGTGCTGTCTGGCTGTTCTCGCCTCGGTCGCTCTGGTGCAGCTGATGGTCTTCATGGAGCAGCGGCAGATCTCCGGACACACGAAGCGCAGAGACTCGCAGCAGCGCATCAGCAGGACCAGCAGGGGAAGAGAGGTCCTCATCGTCCTCTGGTTTACTCTGCCTCCTCTTATTCTCTTATTCCTCCTCCTTTTCCTGGGGATGCACTACTCTTTCAAAACCGCCTGTCCTTCATTCATCCTCCACATTCATCCTCTCTGACTACTGAAGTGAAAGACAGGGAGAGAAATCAGTGCCAGATCCTCTCCAGCGACTTCACTCTGGAAAGTGAGCCGAGAGTTTCTGTGAAGCGCATCTCGGTCTATTTTGGTCTGGGAGGGGCGCCCCCTAGCGGAGAGAGCGGGCACAACCGACCGAACATCTTCAAAGAGGCTTTCCAGGGTCATTCAGAGAGGTTTGGTGTGAAATGGTTCAGATGTCTTTACAGTGGTGGTGATAGGAACCGGGGGTCGCCATGACTACAACACAGATATAGACATTTTATTTACTATCCAGAACCACCAGTGAACCTACACGAGTCTTCTGAGTTTATATGGAATGTTGATGATGGAAAATAGTGGAAAATCTGAAATAATAAGTTTTCTTTGGGGACTATTTTGTCTC